>NW_019525497.1:1509921-1511696 GCF_002814215.2 Seriola lalandi dorsalis
GTGGTGGTGGTGGTGGTGGTGGTGGTGAGGGGGTTATAAGGGTGTTAGGAGCTCTCGATCTCAGTGGGCCCCCTTGTGACAGGTCTGCCTTCTCATCACTCACTAGGGGAAACCTACTTACCAGTCAAACACAGACACACACACACACACACACACACACACACACACACACACACACAACTGGCTAGAGAGCAGGCAGATTAACCTGAGGGACAGGAGCGAGGACGCTGCCTCTTACCGTGAAGGACAAACGCAGCACTGCGTTGGAGAGGGGGAGGGGCCAGCGGCAGGAGGAATGAAATCCCACCACATAAATATTCATAAGCCATCTCACCTGTCTGAGCGCGACTCATCTGTGAGCCTGGCTGTGGAACCCCGGAGGGGGGGAGGGGAGAGGAAAGGAAGGAAGGGAGGAGACAGGAAGGCAGGATGGGTGAGGGGTTGCCGTGGCAAGCTGGATGGGGAGCCAATCAAACTGCAGGTACGCCTATCCTTTCCCTTCGTTAGAATGAGATGTGATGCGCTCTGAGGGCTGCTCTTTGAACCCTGAACACACCCTGCTAAACTCCATCACCTGGTTCAACACACACACACACACTCACACACAGACACAAAATATCCAACTTTACACATCAGCTCCCAGGTGAGTACTGCTGGGGGCGACCCGAGAGGTTTTTCACCTCCACAATGTCATTCCGGGCGTCTTGTGCTGCATGTCTCTCTCACTCGGTGCTTTTCTGCCGCACTCTGTCTTTGATTACAGACACAGGCGTCATGGGAACACACTTCGATTGGCAACAACGGGGTAAAGAAAGCCCTAAAAACTCCGACAAGGCAAAACAGAATGAGCTCCAACTGGAGGACCCACGTCTCATACTCCTCACCGTCAACACCAACGTCTATCCTGAGAAACATCACATTCACTTGTCTCCGAACAGATTGCAAAGCAGACAAAAGCTCACACTTGCAACAGCACGGCATTCATCTCCGGCTCTCAATAGACAGCAGAAAGAGCAGCTTTCTCAGTCTTCATGATTGTGCGAGGCCTGACACTGCGGTGGAACAAAAAGCCGCCCTGAAGCAGCACGCCCATCAGCCTAGTTTATTCCTCTCCAGCACACTGCTCAGCTGGAGAGGGATGGGGGACCAGTACGTGCATGGTAATGGACAGCTTTATGAAGATCGAGTGATCCGATAAGCATCAGTGAGACAAGGGCAACCAGGTACCAATACTGACACTATCGCCCTCTCTCTCTCTCTCTCTGTCCCTCCAATCTCTTTCCCCGGAAAAAAAAAATGGAGGGGATGTGTGAGGCCTGTAACCATGGTTACCCATTAGCCCTGAGCCTAGTGATGAGGTTTAGAGGGAAAAGGCCAGCCGTTGCTTTGCATCACTTCTGGTGAGAGGAGGAGCTTAGGCGTAAAGTAGGCCTGCTGCCGCTGCTGTTCGTTTTTCTTTTTTTTTTTTTCTTTTTTTTATTCAGCCCTCATTCTGTTTGTCCCTGTTGCTGTCGATCCCGCTGAGGCTTGAGCGACTCACGGCAGAACAGAGGAGAATAATTCATATAGAAGTAAAAACATGCTGAAAAGAATACTCTGATTTCCCCTGTGTGTTACTTTTAACTAAACGCAGGCATACTTGAGGGTGGAAGGGATGCTTTAGACCCCTCTGCTAAAGACCACCCATCCTCTTGAAGTCTCTTCCCTGCCTGATGGGTTATAGAAAAGGACCGTGGCGAGCCAGGAAGTCAGTGTCCTTTGTGAGGCTGTGGAGC
>NW_019525497.1:1511740-1652388 GCF_002814215.2 Seriola lalandi dorsalis
CCATCCCCCTTCCTCCCCGACTCCTCTGAGGCCCATGCATGTGATGTCCATACACCAAGCTGTCCACCCCTTTCTATTCACCTCCATCACTCTCATCCAACCCCCTTCCTTTTCCTTCCATTGCACCTTCAGTCCCCCCACTTTCTCTCTCCATTAACCTACCTCCACCTTCTCTCTCCCCTTCTATCTGTCTGCCTGTTCCACCCACTCATTTCACCCTCTTTCTGTCAGAAACCCTCCTTTCACTTTCACTGTCTCCATTCTTCCCCCACTCTATAATTTTACCCCATATGTCAGCATCCCCCTTGTTCTTTGTCACTCACTTTCTATACCCCACCTTCTTCTCCACCCTCTGTGAGTCTCCCTCAGCCTTATCTTTCCTCCCTTACTCCTAGCCTTATTTCTCTCTGCCTGTCTGCTTTATTAAAATATTCTGAATTGAATAAGCAGCGGCGGGCTCCAGGAGATATCTGCTTGTGTGTCGGTGTGTCTGTCAGTCTTCCTGGCTGAGTTTCTGACAGACAAGGAGCCCTGAGGTGTCAAAACATCTCGCTGGCCATCTGACCAAACAGAGACATGAATGCATTGGACAGTGAATCACATCTAAGCCAAACAGAAAAATTAATTTGATTAATTTGTTGTCTTCCTTCTGTTGGCATAATCGACTGTCTATCACTGCTCGCCAAACAGCAAATCAGGTTGCAGGAGGTAGAAATAGTAATATTCATATAATATTTGTAGGTTGTGAGACAGATGGAGTCTGAAGTTTATAAAGATAAAGGTCTACACTAGCTAGGCAGTGTTTAATGGGCCTGCTAAATGCTTAAACCACTGATACTGGATCTAGGCCCATTTGAAATGTTCTACCATAGGAAATAAATGTTCCCGTTTTCTCATTTTCAGCATCTATCTTTTCAAATGCCTTTTTAATGAAGTAGTTAAGCCACTCCATGATGTTCCACCACACACACATACAAATACGCACTTGGCAACCAGTATACAGCAAGATGAGCTAAACCCACTTGGTTTTCCTATAATGATTAAACAACCTTCATTTAAACTCCATGCATTGCAAAGCTGCTGATCAATTAACATGATTTACTGTATTGGCTCTGGACATAGCTGTTCCATGGTAAACACTGACTTGGTGTCCTACTGTAGGATAGACCTTCCTTCATCACACCCTGGGGATGACTTGTGGCAGAATAAACAGCCATTTGGACCCTCGTCTCTCTCCGCTGTGACTCTTTCCATGGAAATATGCGGCTTGAATCAACGCTCTGATGACACACAGCCATCTGTTGTTGTGTTAAGTGTGTTAGGGCATGAAGTGGAGAGAAAACACACAATCGCAGATTTTTTTTCTCTTCTTTTTTAAATACAAAGCAGATACAAATGTACGCGCGCACACACACACACACACACACACACACAGTGTGTAGTTGTTGTGCCACACAAACTCATGTATACAATCACAGATGCACACACTAATGCAACAGCACACACACTCCTCCCTCAGTCCCTAGAGTCGCCCATCCTGAAATAGCAGAACTGAGGCCTTTTCAGTTTTTCACTTCATAGAACAGAGCTGGGGAATCAAATAAATAATAGACAAAGAGAGAGGGATAGTGATAGGACGACAAGTCAATGCGTCTTTTCTCTGCAACAGTGTGGCGCACCTCTGAAGAACCTCTAAATCCTTTCCATTCTCCACATAGTGGAGAGGACCAATAGATTAAAACTGCATGGCACACACTGTTAAAATGAATGGCGCTAAAAATACATCCTTTTCACTGAGACATGAAAGGAAACTGCCTTTCCCCTGTCCAGTATTGAGCAGCCATTGATTCCAAGACAAAGGCTACACCTCCTCAAAGAGGTAAGAAAAATAGCAATCATACAGGCAATTATTTTCAAATGTGCCTGCAGCGGCCGATAATGTCAGCGCGCCTCTCTTCCTAAATAAAGGGAGGGAAGGCAGGCGTCAAAGCTGCAGGCCCACTGCTGAAGACGAATGAGCCCGTCCGCAGAATGCTTTGCTTTCATCTGGGCAGCATGACATGGCGCCCCATGCAGTGTGAGGCAGAGCTGGGCCTGGGGGACAGACGCACACAGAAAGAGAGAAGAATATAGATTCTCTATTCAGCTCTATGGAGCCGACACCAAGGCAAAGACCTTCTAAAGACCAGTGGCCAGATTGCCAGTGGCTTTCTCTTGTAGCCCTGCCATTGACAACAATCACTGGGGCTCCATGGCCTATAGCATAGCTCTCTCTATGGGGCAGGAGCACAAAGTAGGCCTCTATAGTTGGACCTTTTCTAAAGACAGAGACAGAGATTCTCTCTCAAGGTGTGTACTTCAGACCCAGGCCTTTTCATTTTGATGTGCAGCAGCATATGAGGAGAGGGGGGATACTAAGCTCTCTGCTGGGTCGAGCCCTCCACACTGCTGAACTACTCTAATGTTTTGAAAAGAAATCTTCACTGGACTGGCCTCAAAGGAGGAAAATCGAAAGGCAGCAATGAAGAGGAGGGGCAAGGCAAGGAAGGACAAACTGCAAGCGAATAAAGAGGTCAACCTCAGAAGAGACTGTTGAAATCAGATACAACACAACCACATAAAACAAGGGGTTGCCTCCTTTTACTTTTCTGTCTTGGCAACCATTAACGTTCCTCATATGTAGCCTACCACACGCAGAATTGCTTACGCCCCAGTTTCCTAAAGTTAACAGATTGAGAGAGGTAGAACATGGGAGCAGCAAAGCATGGATAAAGGTAGAGAGGGACGGACTGAGCACTAGGGATGGTCGAATAGAACAAGTAGGCAAGGTTGAGAGAGATAGAGAGAGAGAGGGAGGGAGAGAAAGAGAGACTTCTCACTACTTCAACCACTACTCATGCTGCAGTGGAAAGCCCTGCGGTCCATGCCTTGAGGCCCTGAGCCCACGCTTGGCCTATCAGTTTAAGATCAAAAAGAGCTCGCTTTAGCAAGACATATGGACTGAATAATGCATCTGCTTTATTTCCACAAGGCTGGACGAGGTGAGTGGCATAGAAAAAGAAACAAATGTGTTTGCCATATATTTCTATTTGTTTGTTATGATTGTATATATGAGTTTCTGTATGTGTCTGTTATGAGTGTTTTTGTTTGGAACCATTTTTTTCTACAGGCCAACTAGCCTCTCCACAGCATCAGTCATTGTGATTGGACAGTGAATAAGGTAGCCTGTAGCGTGCCGGAAAATGGGCTTCTGTGATGTCTCATTTGAATAGTCTGACAGCCAGGGGTGGAGGAGCAGCCTTGTAATGAATTATAAATACGAGGTGGGCACGAGTTTCCCTACAAACTGCTGAGAAAAGGTGAAACACAAAGTCAAGTTCAGTCAGAAAGAAATGAAGCTTGCAACCTGCTAGAGGTTGGTCCGTCTCTGGCAAAAAGCAAACAAACAAACAAACAAACAAAAAAAACAGCTTGGTTTCATCCTCTGAGAAAAGTACCACTAAATGTAGGCACTGTATAATATCTACTCAGCCTATGTAAGTCCAAGATAAACTTTATCTAGCTTGTATAATGTGGCACCAAGACAGGGAGATACATACAAGAATGTGTTGGTTGGATAACATTATTCACAGATTACTGCTGCGTAGACTAGTTCTCAGATTAGACAGTATCTGGAAAGGGCGTGAACTCTGCTCAGGCACAATAATTCTGACAAATATCAGGAGACATAACACTTATAAGCCAAAGGTCCATGGCTTGTTAACCAGCAGTGTCATGTCTAGAACAGGCAAAGGTGGTGCTCTTTGACATGTGACCCCTAACCTCTGGCATATAGTCTGGTCAGAACGCCTGCTGATAATGATTTAAGGTGGTAAAGGGAGGGGGAGGTCGGATTTTCTTGCCTGGATTTATGTACACTTAATGCATCACTATGTTCCCCCATTCATGTTCAGCTATGACACATAATCACTGTAAATTTACAAAATGTGTTTTTGTTATTATTTGGCAAAAAGCAACAAAGACTTATGTTAATATCTCTGTACCCGTGCTGTGATGCCACCAAACCTTCCTTCCCATTGCTGTGGTGAGTCATAACCATGTTCGACAGCTCACCGTCTTCCTGTAACTATGCACACTTCTTTAAAACACTCTATGAGAAAAACAGGGTAACTGGAGAAGGACTCACAGTAAGCCCGGACATCAAGTCTGCAAGGCCAACGAGCATGTCCTTGGCCTTCCAGCAGTCGGAGACGGTGTGAAGGACACCATTGGCATCCCACCATGGACTAGCCTGATGACACAGTTCTACTGCTTGGCTTGAGCAATACATACTGTAGCACTGCCATGTCTCATTAGGGATATATGACCTCCTTCTAAATCCTCATCACAGACAAGTAATCATATTTCATCTGCAACATTCTCTTTGAAGGCCAGGGACCGTGGGGTCACAACTGCACCACATTTTGTCTCCCAAAATCAGTTAAAAATCTTAATTGCAGTGAGATGCATTAAATACAGCCTAAGAAATCTTATTAAAACCTCTAAAATGACAATGCTCATATTGAGACTGTTGCGTCATCTAGTGGCACGCTTACAATACTACAAGAGTAGAAAGGGTAAAGGTAAAGTCATATTCACAACAACACATTTTAAGAGGAGAGCAGCAGCATATCGATGCAAAGCACAGAGTACATAGCTGTATGGTGAATGTTTTTGTTCTGTTACTAGAATTCAGTAACAGAAGCTATATGAAAGCAAATGGTGCAGGAGCAGTTAAGCTTATGGTAGTGAATTAAATGAGACATATTGGAGTGTCAGGGACACAGCAAGTCAAAAATAAGTTTAATAACTGCTTTGTCAAGTCATCTTCATTGGCTACGTGTGTTAGCTTTGTAAACATAATCACGTAATCACGGCTGGCTAATTTTAGCAGAATATGGCTTTACCTACCTGTCCATGTCTTCTGTTCTGGGATAATGTAATATTTATTCCCCAAATGATCTGTCCCGACGTGCTCACGTATTATACCAAACATCCGCCGAAGAACTCCAGCGATCCTGCTCATGTTCACAGGACGACCCGAAGGTTTTGGAGAGTATTTTTGTGACCCTGGTCAGCTGTGTGCCCTCTCTGAGGTGTTTATGCAAGTGTTCGTGGGTTGGGAAAGAGAACGAATAAACTGTTTTCTGATTGGACGGCTGTTCTCTACCAGCCAATCATCGCATTTGTCATAGAACGTACGTCAGGTTTCCAACATGGCTGACTAATGTAGTGAAGCTGTCGCAAAGCTAGTCGAAATCGATGTAAAATACATAGTAAATAATAAAAAATAATATCTCAGTCAGATTTAAATAGCTTACTTAGCTGTAACGGAGTTTGGGTTACTATATAATGACTTGTTGGACGTGCAAAGTTTCATTTTGGATTAAAAATTCACTTTATTGTAGGAAATATGCTCGCCCGTGAGCTAGGTTAGCCAGCGGTAGCATAGATTCAAAACTAGTCTGCTCCAAAATTAAATCCGCTTTCTCTTCAAATTGAAGCAATGTTGGGATTTCTGACAGCGAGACAGGCTGGGCTGGATGACCCTCTGCGACTGCGACGTGCAGAGTCAACGAGAAGGTGAGAGAGAATACTAGTACCATAGGTAGAGAAGGACAATACATTCAAGGGGCGTTAGGTATTCATTACGCCTTGAGAGTGGTTATAACTACAGGCTTACATGATTAAAATGTCCTTTATTTTATCATGAATTTGGGAAAGTTTATCATGAAATTGACCGGAAAATGCACACAAACCTTGCTGTTGTTGAATGACTCTTTTAATGCTACCTTTGTTTTATGAAAGTTATTATGCTGTTATTATTGGTTTTACAGTACACATACATATGTGCCCACGCTCTTGTACATACAGCACTGTGCAGAAGTTTAAGGCACTAAAAGTAAAGTGAGGGTGCTTTCAAATATAATGCCCTGAATATTTTTTGGATGAATGAACTTAATACAAAGTGCAGTAAACAGGAAAACAACAAACAAAATTAAATCATCCAGTGTGACCACCTTTGCCTTTAAAACAACACCAATTCTCTTAGGTACACTTGTCTGTCAAGTTACTTTGGCAGGTGTGTTGTTCCAAGCATCTTGGAGAACTTGCCACACTATCTCAGTGTCCTCTGTCTCTTCATGTAATCCCAGACTGACTGCACGATGTTGAGATCAGGGTTAGGCCATTTGTTGTACCTTCTTGTTACTAAAGATAGTTCTTTATGACTCTGGCTGTATGTTTGGGGTTGTTGTCATGCTGCAGACTGCAGAATGACTTTGTCACCTGATGGTATTGCATGATATTCTTTCAATGCATTATATAGAATCAGTTTGCTTGTTTTGTTTGAGGAGTAGCCACAAACCTAAAGATTGTTCAATTTACAGTGTAAGAAAAAGATAAATATAGAGAACCGCAAGCACATCTTTAGATTTGAGGAAAATTGACTGGCCAGTGTTTGCTAATTTAAATAAATCATTTGCTTTTGTTATAAGCTAACTACTGCGTCCCATCACCTTTTTCTAATACATCATCCCAGTTTCCCCACAGGCATTTTTCAAATATTGTTTAATAATTAAAATCTGTGTGAATCAATTAAGATGTCCAGTGATGCATATGTCTTCCTCTCTCTATATCTCCCAAGGGTCCTCAGTCTGAAGTTGAATCCTGACAGAGATGTGGATAGAATCCATGGAAATGGCATCAACACCATTGACATTGAAGCGATAGAGGGCAGATAGTAAGTCCTGATTTACTACAATTCTATAAATCACTACATTACTATTCCCTATTGAATGAAAATACCCTTTCATGCGTAGAGAGAAAAATCATGCTCTTTCTGGTTGTGTTTTTCTATACACAGTTTCTTTTTTTTTTTTTTAAATCAATATCTGACCCAGAAAAACAGTAAACAAGAGTAGAAATCAGTGTTCTGTGATGATGGCTCTTGAAGGTTACTCTGTACCACTGAGGTTTGATACTCAGCCCTTGTCTGGTCACATTATATTGGTTAAATACTGTATTGGCTGGTTTCTTTATGGGTCAGCTCACCAAAATCACAAAAAGATATTTTCTCAGTTAGCTGTAATGGTATCCACCCATAAAGCTAAGATCAATGCCATTGTCATACTCTCATTTCTGTTAGTGGTGAATTGGCATTGCGGCTCTCAAAGTATGAGAAATTACATTTGAATAACCTAACAGCTAAATGTTTTTCGAGAGACAATGTTCCAGTCACATGAGCTTATCCACAAACGTCAGACCAGAGAGAAAAAATATTTAAAAAAACTGTGTAGGACAAAGCAATGCAGCATGTGAAGTTCACATTTTCTGTTGTTTAGCATGTTGTCTGGAGGAGCAGATGGAGTGATCGTTATCTATGACCTGGAGAACTACAGTGGGAAACCACAGTACACCTGCAAGGCAGTCTGCACAGTAGGCAGGTGAATGTAACTCCATTTACTCATTTTGTCCACTAGAGGGTAGCATTCTATTGCGATCTTACAGTACCATGTTATTCTCAGCTTTCTGACAGGCATGTCTTTATGGTTTGTAGTGTAAATTATTCTGTACATACAAGTGAAGTGGCCTGCATTAGATCTTTTCTTTACTCATTAGGGCCACATGTCTGGTTTAATGAGATGTGAACAGAAAATGTCCTAATTCTAATTCCCCGTAAATTCGTGACCCCCAGTCTAATGCATATCAAATATGTGGAAAGGTTACCTCAGTCTGAACAGTCATCAGATTTTATTTGCTGTTGCCATGAAAGCTTTATAATGATCGCATGCACCAACGTGGCTGAACAGGGATGCAGGAGAATGTGGCATTACAGTTTGTGGTGTGAATGTAGCCTTACAGTCTACACAGGGCACATTAATTTGTTCATTAACATGTAAAAATACTTTAAAGTTCTGCTACAGTGTATTAGTTTTGTGTTTTGAATATAACAGGGTGAAACAGAGCAGAATTTATGCAGGTGTCTGTTTCTATGAGCATGTGTATTGCTCTGGTGACTTTTCTTTTTTCTTTTTTAGATCTAGCCAGAATGTCCACAAATTCAGTGTAGAGACCGTTCAGTGGTATCCTTACGACACAGGCATGTTTGTCTCCAGTTCCTTTGATAAGACCATGAAGGTCTGGGACACTGAGACACTGAAGGTAAGGCACGTCACCTACATACCAGGTTTATTCCATGTTAAATGTGATATTCTGAGTTACCTGTGCATTCCCATGTATAATATGTTAAGTTTGGATGGACAAAATTTGAAGAACTTTTGAAATATAAACTCAGTTACCGTAGAGATAACTCAACATATCTCTGACACAGTGTCAACATATATTCAATGTTGTAATATAAGCATCACTTAGATAGGTTTTACTGCACAGCTACAGGATTTTATTGTATTAAATCATACAGATGATCCTAATAAGAAGGTAACGCAGAAGATATTGGAGATTTGTTTATTAGGTTTTCTTATTGCTCCGCCAACCTTGCTCTCTTTTTGCTCTTTCTTACTATCTCTTCCCTGCTCTTTCTTATTTTCTGCTTCATGCTTTCTACCTTTCTGTGCCACATAGTCCCATATGGCAGGCTCTGAGCTGTGCTAGAGTTACACTGGCATCACGGTTACCTCAAAAGGTCAGGCAAAGGACAGAAAAGAACCCACCGACCTTTCATTTGTTGTACTCCATGTGTTTCTGTCTCTCCATCCCACACACACACACACACACACACACACACAACCACACACTCATACCTATTAAATTATTTATTGTGGTTGTGTATTTTCACAGTAGTGTGTGCCGTGCATTGGTGTGCACATAGTGTATGTGTACGTGTGGTATTTTTATGCAAACAGAGCCTCCTCTGTGTGAGTGTGCCCATCGGCTGAGTCCACGTCGGTGCTGGCACACACTGACAGATGGGGCACAGAGAGGCTTTTTATATTGCTGAAGAATTTGCATTGTAACCACCACTGCTGCTTGGGTGATCTGCCTTCTGAGCTCTGAGCTGCTGCGCCCTCCCTCTCTACTTGCTTTTATTTTTTATCTAATTCATTCTACGAACTCCGTCCTTCAACTGTGGAGAGTTTATACTGCAGTTAAACTTTAGGGCAATGGCTTTATTTAAGGTTGTGGTTGTATATTTTATTTATGTAAGATTTTCATTGAGCATACATACACAAATATACACAGCACTTAACATACAGATAGCTGAATTTCTACCACTGCTTACTGACACTATCCTTTGGTCCGTCTCCCTCCCTTTCTCTCACTTTGTGATTCCTCAGCCTGCTGAAGTCTTTGAGTTTGAGGGTAATGTCTACAGCCACCACCTGTCCCCCATCGCCAGGAAGCACAGCCTCATTGCAGGTGCGTGTGTGTAAATGCCCCCATGGTTTTTGCTGATATCAGTGACACAGAACTAACCTGGAGTACCTGCTGGCATTTGTGTGCTAAAAGGCATTGTATTTAGGACAAAAATCTCTTTAGTTACCCTGTCCGTCATCAGTTTGTTTCTCCAAGCAATGCACTACACGCTTCCCTACAGCTCACATCAGCCACTGCCCCTGCCTGGTATCTCTGTTTTTACCCCAGGTTGTAAAGTGTCATGAACCTGGTGGGGACAGAGGCAGGTCAGAACCTGGTTACACGTGGACTCAGGTTCAGAGACAGATTTCTGAAACATCACAAGAATCCAGGTGCTACCTCTCCATGTCACCAAGCAGGACCAACAGGTTACTCATGCCTGCCGAGTATGTGCTCATAAATGTGCACACAGATGCACCCTGTCACCTACACACGCCGTGTCTTTGACACGCCTGTTTCTAAGCCGGGCACAATCACAGTGTCTGTTTTTTTTTTTGTTTCTTTTTTTTTCCCTCAATGTGTCCCTCCCCCTTAGAGGAGTTACAGAAGCTTGTCAAACAGGTGAAAACATCCCCAGAGTTTTCACTTTTATCCAGGAAGACACTTTTAAGGGAATCTGTTCCTAAAAAGCAAGAGTGGCTCATTAATTCTGCATAATTTAGGCCATTTAGATTTTAACAATGATTTAATCATCTTCCTTGTCCTGTTAAATTTCACCAAATGCCTTGCCCTCCTCCCACACGCCGGGTGTGTTAGCTCATGTTTATCAAAAGTTAGTATCAGTGAGTTTTCAAGGTTACCACACCTTATCTCTCAGAACCTGGGACACTAGTTTTTATCCGTCTCAAGCACCGCTCCCTTATACATGGCGTAGCAGATTATAAACACACATTTATCACAATCTGTAAAATTTGACAATATTGATAAGTAGGAATGTAATATTGAAACCATATGATTAGATGGAATTTTCAACTTTTAAATTGTCCTGGTAATTCCCTTTTTTTTCAATTTTTTAAATAAAGAAATAATGTTTGAGTCTCCTCTTTCAACTGTCTCATTTTCAGTTGGCACCAAAAACCCTAAAATCCAGTTGTGTGACCTGAAGTCTGGCTCACGGATTCATGTTCTTCAGGGTTAGTGTACTACACCACACTTACTTTTACTGCTCTTTTTCTACACACACACACACACACACACACACACACACGTATCTGTTGTTGATGTAGTGATAAACAATAACTTATTTTCTCCTCCAGGTCACAGAGCAGAGGTCCTGTCTGTGCGATGGTCGCCCAGATACGAGCACATATTGGCCACTGCGAGGTAAGCACTCAGAACTGGCAGTCTTTCTGAAATCATCACCTAATTTGCCTTCAGAGTCACATCAAGAAATAGTGCCAGGTACAGGACAATCCCCACCATGTTGTGTCCCAGCAGTTTTTACTCATCTTAGTTGCCGGCCATCTGGCCACGTTGCATCGATGATTCAAGTATAATGGCACCACATCGCTAGCAGATAGGCACTGTGGCACTCTAGTAGCCCTGTCAGTATAGCATATGGTAGATACAGTCCCCACCTGTTTTATGCTACACCAGACCTGCTAATTAACCCATTGAGATCAGTGTGCTGCTGTCCCTGTGGACTGTAAGTGATTTTGAAAACAACTGGCACAGAGCGGCACACAGAAACATGTGTGGTATTCTATTATGGAGCAGCATGTTAATTCCCAACAGAAAACTGACCTTTAAAAGCAAACACTGGTTTACACACACTGGTGTATGTACGCTCATCTGTCTAAGCATATACTGTATTGTACCTATAAATCCCTGTATTGCACCTGTTGGTTGGTTTATAGGACCATATCTTAATTAATTAATGATGAGAGAGTAAAACAAACAATTCCCCAATTTCTCCTTCTAAGTGCAGACAGCAAGGTGAAAGTATGGGATGTGCGCCGGGCTTCTGGTAGTCTCTTCACTCTGGACCAGCACAGTGGAGATAAGTCAAAAGCCTCCTCTGAGGCAGGTACTGTTACCTCTTCCCTTTCCTTTCTTTTACACACATATTTTAATAATTTATTCCGAGTATGCAGGAGTTTTGGGAGAAGATGTTTCAGCCTTTATTTAGAGAAGCAGAAAACATGTAAAGACATTGAAGGGAATCGGGACAGAATATATGTCAGACGGACCCCTGGGAGGATGTAATTGGCAGGGTAATAATTTTGAGTTTAGCTGGTATGCTGATGTGTTGCATCATCCTGTTGTACATTTTCCCCTCCTCAACCATCCAGCACTCACTGTGCAAGATGGACCTTTATCAACCCCACGATATGGCACATATCTTACAGTGGTGCTACACAGGACTGCTGTATACATACAATAGGAGCTAAGGTGCATACAATCATCCAATACATCCTAAAACATCTTGAAGTACAAATTGAAGAAGTGGAGGGCTGCACATTGATCTAGAGCAACAATATTAGCCTTCCCGGTAACTGATGCTTGATGCATTTAAAAATTATTGTTTGTAGAAATTACAACAAAGTTTTGCTATGGTCAGTTGTGATATCTAATAACTTTCATTTAATCACTTTAACAGTAGAGAGAGACAGTATCTGCCTTAGGTCCTGTTTGTGTTCAAGCCAAGGGAGCCCATGCCTAGAGGAAACCAGTTTGTAGTTCAACCAGTTTATCTCAGCTACTCTGTGCTGTGCAATAATAGAAGACAAGGGGCTTTAACAACACACACACTAAGAGTATGTAATTGATGGATGGGTATGAGATGTGATTAGGTAGAGAAAATATGCACTGTATAACCTTCAGCATGTTGTAGGAGGAACTGGATGACAAATGCACTGCTACCATCTCTTACCTGTCTCTAACCAGTAAACACAGCCCATAATGGCAGAGTGAATGGCCTGTGCTTCACTGGTGATGGCCTCTACCTCCTCACAACTGGAACTGATGACCGCATGAGACTATGGAATAGTGCCACTGGGGAAAACACACTGGTAAGGTGTATGTGTGCCTTTCACTAACCAGATTCTTGAAAGAAGTGTGAATAACAATTGAATGAATACCAAAAACATCTAGCACGATATCCTCCAGTCTAGTTTTAGAACCTGTAGAAACTGTTTTTGGTGGGGTCATAAGCTATTCCTGAAATAGGGGTTCAGTCCAGCTGTGTATCCTGGATGTAAGTGCCCCTTTTGATATTGTTGAAAAAGTAGCGGATCGAGCGGGTGGAGTTACCATGCAAAGACTGATGAAGTTGTGGTATCAGTGTGTAAACAGGTGAAACAGGAATTAATGTTTGGTTAACAATCACCAACTGCTAATCAAAAACCAGCCACTGTTAACCTAATAGGAAAGCCTTGTTTACATCCCTGCTTTTACAGACAGCTTCAGGACAGACTATCTGACTATTTTAACTCCGGCCATGATGATAGAAAAAGAGACAACAGGAAGTCAGAGCAGAAAGAGACAAATAGCCCAAACTAAGCCAACAGGATGCCAGTTAAAAAACTTTATGGCCTTGGGTTCATATAAAACATGTAACCTCATACACAACCCCACACCACAGAAACATAACCTCACCCCAAAGCCTGGGGAAGCTATGCTATTGCCCTCGGTTCTCACACAGCCTCCTGTTCTAATATCCTGCTCTGCTGCCTCATGCTGCAGTTGCCATGGTGGGCATTTTTCCATCTTCAGGCACAAGGCACAAGAGTGAGGGTAGATGACCTTCCCTCCTGGGCAAAGGTCAGAGCTGGTTTATAGATGATGATGTGGGAATTTCTGGTGCACATTAGGTATGTGAAAGGAATGCAATACAAAATTCAAACCTGTTTCACAGACATGAATTTAGCCTAATAGTTCTACTCCATCAAGGTGTAGTAATTTGCTTATTTGCACTTGTTTGATTTGAATTCAGGTTCTCTTCAAGTCCTTGAAAAGTCTTACAGTGCCTGAAAGGAATATATGTATATTCTTGAATACTTTTGAATTCATTGAAAAATGGGGTTTGGTGTCCTCAGTTCAGGTTTAGAAGCCTTAAAATGATGGTTTCTTGCTATGCTGTTAAGTCTTCGACCTGACCACAGCTTAGTATTAAATGAACAAGTTTCATATTTATCCAGGAAACCATCACATGTTGGTTGGTGTAATAAGCAGTTTATATCTGGACTGTTATAAACACATTATCTGAACCATGTATCCTTTCACTTTTTGTCCCTCAGGTGAATTACGGGAAGGTCTGCAACGACAGTCGTAAAAGGCTACAGTTCACAGTGTCACGTGGCTGCAGCCCTGAGTTTGTGTTTGTGCCATGCGGCAGCTCCATTGCAGTGTATGCCCTCCACACTGGAGAGCTGGTCACTATGCTCAGGGGTCACTACAACAATGTCGATTGCTGTGAGTTCCACCCAGACTACCAGGTGAGACACACCAAAGGCCCAGGTTGTGACTATTCTCTGCATCTGGCCAGTGTACCCATCTATCTGCAGTGAAGCCTTTGTTTGTATTTCCACCAATCTACTTCTGTTTGTTCTGCCAGTCTGGTCTAGTTTTTCTCCTGTATGCTTAGAGAATTCAGGTCAGTTTCTCTCTGTCCATGTTTTTTTTTTTTTTTTTAATCTCTTTAACCGCTCTGGTGTTGTCAGGAGCTGTTACAAATTTGCAATCACCATGGCAGTCTCAAATGAGCCATTTTCCTGTGGACAGATAACATGATAAAGTCAACATTTCCAGAGGTATACCAAACTACTATAAATGCAAATACAGGTCTCTCCATTGTGAGGCTCAAGTTAGTACTCTCTGCCTAAATGTTGACTGTGTCTCAAGGTTTAACTGCACAGTTGTAATCATCTTAACCATCTCGGAGTCAAATATAAGTGCTACCTTTGTTTCACCATTATCTCTAACATACAGTTCTCTACCTATGCTTGTTGCCATTTGAGGATTGCAGGAGGGGATTGAAAGCCAAGGGGACAGGGATGTGGAGCTTTCTTAGCTGCTCTACCATAAATTTTAAGCTTTTTAATTATTATTTCTTCACACTTTCCACAAAAGTGCAAGAAGTTTCAGTATCTGTACATTTAACTTGAATGTTAAAAATCACAATGTAGCTGAAGACAGAACCTACTGCCAAACTTTATTTTTTAAGGCAGAAATGCTTGATTATTCCAATATCGATATACAGATTTTTATAGATAATTACAAAGTAAAAGAGAGACCATACCAGTTATTCTGTTGCTAATTTTACAATGGACACACAAATGTGCCACTTCCAAAATAGGCAAATATTGACATAAAAATAAGATCTGACTAAAACCAATATCTTTTTTAAAATCCAGCCGTTGGCTGAAATCAGTACTCTTCCAATATATCTGCAAATCCCTGGCATGTTTGTCATATGATTTCTCTTACAGTCTAAGCAAAACTAACAATATACAGCTAGAATATGCTTGTTCAGTAATGTATTTCTGCTCAAGTGTCCATTAATTGTAACTAATGTGGTAGTTATATGTCTTCATTTTCTACTTCAAGTGTATGTAGTAGTCTTGTGTGCTGAGAAGCACCCTAATTATTATACATACATTACGGTATTACACATAATCATCATAAATGTAGAGAGTTGTCCAACCCATGCCCTCTTTATTGGGCAATTTCAGCATCCGGTGTCATACAAAGGTTTAGTATGTGTAAACGACTTGGGAATGCAGTTGGGCTGCTCACGAATACCTAGTCCTGAAAATGTGTTTTACTGCTTTTTTAAGCCTCTTGTCTGATGTGATGACTGATCACTCCCATGGCAATGGCAATGGCTCCAATGAATTCACTTGCATTGCATGGACAGTTTTAAGCTTATTAATTTCTCTTGTTAACTGCTTGTTAACGCAAATTTTTCCCCAGGTGCTGATGTCATTGTTTGAAAGTGCTTTAAGGTGAAGGTTATGCTGAGACAGCAGATTTTTTAATTTCCCTGTAACAGAGTGTGAACCAAAGTGTCAGACCTGAAGTGTCCTTTCTTCTTTATATGTAGGAGCTGTATAGTGGAGGTAAAGACTGTAACATCCTGGCGTGGGTTCCTGCCCTCCGTGCCTCAGATGTGGAAGAAGAGTTACACTGTGCAAATACGGTAAGTCAAAACAACAGGAAACAATATAGGGAAAAGCACTGTATAATGATGGATTGATGGATGGATGGATGGATGGATAGATAGATAGATAGTTTCAAGTGTCAACCCTCATTTTGTTATTTTCCCTCAGTGGTTATGACACCTCAGTGTTATCCAGCACATAGTGATGCACTTACAAACACAGGGACACTCTGTCATGTCTACTCGGCTCCTTCATCCGATTTTATCAGATGAGCAATAGAACTTATGTGTGGTTACCTGCTAGTTTTGTTTTCCTGCAGTGTATAACCATATAAGGTTGTGATTTGTGTGCATACACGTTATGTTTTTGTAATGGATCTATTTAAGAAGAATATCTTAATTCAGACTTAATATTGAGCTAAATGTCCTGATTCCTTACAGGCTGCTGCTGGCCAGTCTTCAGTGAACCCTGCCTTTCAGGACGCATGGAGTGATGAAGATTAATGCTGGTGTTTTGTATGTGTGAGGAAAAGTGGACACACGGTTCTCTGAGCATGCAAAGGAGCACACATCCTTCACAATTAACTTGTCAAAAAATTGACAGGTCCAGGGACACCTGTGAAGATAATTGTTGGTTTAGGGACATTCTTCCGGTTTCATCAATGCCAACAAAGATGAAGGCCTTAAAATTAAAATGATTTGAGTAAATAATTGTCCGACTTTATAAGTATGCACAATGTTATGAATAATTTTCGTACATTTGATATGGCATTACTATTGTTTTGCATTTTTTATTTGAATGTAAAGCTAACATAGTCCTTGGTCATACTCATGGGGGATGACCACTACTGTCTGGGCAAATTATAATATGAGAATACATCTTTATTGTAATTTCACACAACTCACACACTTGTTTATGATGCTGACACTATATTAAATTCATACATTCTGTAAGAGGTACAAGAGAGAGATTTGTAAGCTTTTTAAACAGCTGTCTTTTAGCTTGTGTGTTTCTGGAGCTCAGGTGAGAAGGCACTGCCCAGAATCTTCACATGCCAGGAACCAGGCATTCAAAAACACAGGGTGTCTTGTTGTCATTCCTAGGAAAATTTGCTTTTGTTTTTAAGTTGTGCTGTCAGCCCTTGTTGAAAGTAAGCAGCAGGGAACGATACTGAAATCTCTTTCTCTGTCCCACCCCCATCACAGTTTTACATATTGGCTTTGTTTCCTTGGAAACACTGGGAACTTATATGAGGCTTCATACTGACCTATCTGTATGAAATGTACCATTGTTTCTTGCATACAAATGTAGTAATTTGAATGTGAAAGGATTATTTATATCCAGGTTACTGTTTTTGTCCTCATTGTGTACAAGTTCTCAGTTCTGCTTTCCCCACTTTACCTGAAGTGTCTTGAATTGTACTGTATTTTTTTTTTTTTTTAAATGTGTCTGTCTTATAATAAAAGAGCTGGGAATGCTACCTCCTTTACCAGACTTGTGTAATCTTAACTGTGGTTTTAGGGGGCTTATGGAAAATAACAACACTAACTGTGAAGTTATGTCCTTTTTTTATACTGAAACCAATTATTGATTACGTTTGAAGAGTATATAGTGTGCTGTTACAAAATCGAGACATTGTTTTCGATGAGGCATCACACAAGAATCTCTACACTTGCATTGTTGGAGAGAAATTGGCCAATCAGCGAGAGAGAGGGCGTGGTCGAGAACCTGGCTCCGCCCGTTTGGGAGCCATAAAGAGCGAAGAGAGCGCGCTCCTGAAAGCGCGTGAGCAGAGAGGGCGAAACACCTGTGGGGAAAGCTCAGGTGGGCAGGGAGTGTGGATACAAGGATTTTTGACGGACCAAAAGGATTTTCATCGAGTGTCAGCAGTCGTAGCAGCAGTGAAGGTTAGTAATTTAACTTTATTCTGTTTAACAAATCTTAGTCGAGGATAAAACAGATAAAAATAAGAGAATTAAAAGAGATGAAAGGGCGCAAATCTGAGAACTCGTGCGTCGACGCCGAAACGTGCCCGTGATTATCGACACATTTCCTGCCGTTGTGTGATGGATGGTAGCTGTTGAACTTGTTTTGCAAGTTGCATCACCCTTTTTTTTCTTCATCTTAGACACTTGTTGGGGGTTACTGTGATACTGAATTGTGTCGCTAACTCACTGAATATCATGTAAAAATGTGCGTTTACCAATGTACGTCTTAACTTTAATGGCCTCCTAAAACCGTTATAGAATTAACTTTAATTGTGCGTGGTCGCGTGAGGGGTGGTGGTCGTAATATTTCCCAAGTACAATTTTTAAGAAATGCTTTTTCTTTACAATTTGCCAGTTTGTCAATTCAGGTAACATCGATAACTTATTGGTGTTAATTAAGAGTTGAATCCAGTGTTTTTTTTTTTTGTTCTCTTTTTTTTTTTTTTTTTTTTTTTTCCCCCTCTTGCCTCAGCAAAGCTTCCTCAGCTTCTAAACGGTGGTCTGTAGGACCACCCTTCACTCCAACGTGGATTTCTGACTTGGTAAACCTATGTGAGTTGACACTGCAGACTTTTAAAATGCAGCAAAGGAGGAGGTGTGCCATGGGAGTAGCAGCCTTTACATCAGGATCCCTGACTATAACGTTAATTGGCGTGTCAGGACTTGCCATGTTCTCGTTAGTGTAGAGACTCCAGACAGCCATGCCTTTTTCACAGTTCACTCGGTGACTTACACCTTGCCCTGCTCAGTTCCTGTTGGGTTCAGGTAGACACACCTTGAGAAAACCTGTCGTGTAGGATTATGTCCAGTGTACACCTAATAGACATGAGGTGATTAATCCATTTGCGTTTACTTGCAGCTCCACACAGGTGGCGCAGCAGTTTTCTAGAAACAAAGATAAACTAACGGATGGATTTGCGTGGCAAGATTTAGTTTGACTTTTGGTTTGTCAAGTGAGATGAATGAACAGTTCCCCTTGGCTTATTTCCCCATACTACAGGCACGTTTCATAAACCAGTCAAGCCGGTCATTGTGAACTGTTACCTGTCACTCAAGCCAACATTGACCGTGTAACTGCTAAGGATTAACCGATCTCCAAAACATCTTAAAGATGTGTTACTTTATTGAACAGCTCAATTTGACTCATGACCCGTTAGATAAGGTCGTGATTAGGGCTGTAATGAACTTTTTTTTTTTTTTTTTTTTTTTTTTTTTTCCTCCTCCCAATTAATCGATTGTTTGCCTGTGCAACATAAGAAAATAGTGAAATGATTATCCCAGAGCCCAAGGTGATGTCTTGTAAGAGTGGAAAAAGTGACAAATATTCACACTGGAGACGCTGGAATCAAAAAACCGTTGAAATAAAAGTGGACAAATGGTTATCAATTTATCAAAGTGGTTGCTGATTTATTCTTTTGATTGACTCTGTCTGACTACAAATAATTCACACAATGTAATGTTAACAACTGCATCAATTGGAGCTGTTTTCCATCGCTTTTTTTCAGTGTGGTTGGTTTAAACTTTACATCATAGCTCATTCCCACATTGTTCTTGTAGCTTATGAAAAGCATTTCCAAATTGAGTAGGCCACCTCTGTATGTCTGTTTAATTGTAAAAGATGCCTAGACCAAGAGTCAAGGTTTTGTCATGGCACAAGAGTGCTTGTAAACATATTGTAAGTGGACAAGAAATTATTTTTACATTTGCCATTCGTACATGTTTCTTGAATGAATTCTAGTCACACTGTTTCTCAGATAACTGAGCCACAGAGCAATGTATTGTACTCCCTGTACACTCT
Organism: Seriola lalandi dorsalis; assembly: GCF_002814215.2. Lineage (NCBI taxonomy): Eukaryota > Metazoa > Chordata > Actinopteri > Carangiformes > Carangidae > Seriola > Seriola lalandi. The sequence goes on from NW_019525497.1 coordinate 1,531,042, forward strand.
TGGCTTTGTCTGTCAGATAGCAAAGAATGGTTGAGCTGAGTTCCCTCTCACAGTCCTGTCCTTTGAGCTATTCCAATGTGCTGTTTGTGAGTATAACCACAAATGTTCATATTCCGCCTATAACTATACTGGGTTGAACATGGGTCAGATCTTATCATGTGTTAAAATTCCATTCTGAAATGAAATGGCTGGTTGCATGTGGAGGAAATGATACCGTTTGCTGCCTGTTTCTGTGAATAGTTCTGGTTACATTCTTTCACATTTCTTTTACAACTTGTACGCCAGTTGTCTGGGGAGAGACTAGACTTACTTCCTGTTTAGCATTCATAATGAAGGTTGAGGAACCGGTAACCATTTGTTCCCTTATAGTTCCTCAATGTAGAACTTGACTCTTTTAAAATCAGTCAGTTGAATCCAATGTATTCCCCATTTTGTGTATTCGGCAGCTTACTTAAAATATTTATGAACATTTTGATAAGCAAATACTTTTTCCACTTAACTGATTCTGTGCTGGGCTCTCTATCCAAATGCCAGGCAACTCATCTGATCCAAACTGAAATCCTAACCTTTGCCTTTGCTCTTTTTAGGTGAACTGCAAGGATCTTGTCTTAAAATGGAGTTGGATAACATAAAGTCCTCAGCTGCACTCATTTATGATGAGTTCATCCAAAATGCAGGTGAGTCTTTGACCATACAAAACACACCAAGCATTCAAGGTAGCTTTATGGCATGTTTAACTTTAAACCCTAGATTTATTGGTCACTTTTGGGTTTGTCTCTGCTTCACCATGATACACTGCCTCACTTTCTTTGTATCTGAACGAGGTTGATCTCACAAACCTGTCAAAATGCTTTTGTTGCAGATTCACGGACGGGGAACTGGTTTCTTATGTCGTCTCCTATCCCCCAAACGATCATCATTGCCGCATACATTTACTTCGTCACATCGCTCGGGCCTCGGATAATGGAGAACCGCAAAGCCTTTGACCTCAAAGGCATTCTCATTGTCTACAACTTCGGTGTGGTCGCTCTCTCGCTCTACATGTGCTATGAGGCGAGTCGTTATGTTTTGAATCCTTAACTGCACAAATGAAATGAGGATTGTTGTGGTGCCCCCCCCCCCCCCCCCCCCCCAGGTCTTGTGAAGTTAGTTTATCCTATGTCAGTCTTGTCAGCACATCTTCATTTCATTGATGTTTCTAGCATGTAGTAATTTGGATTGAAGTGATTTCGTGTTTTTCTCTAGAACTTTAATTGTAAATGCCAATTAATCGTAAAATATTACCCTGCCTCTCTGCATGTGTGTAAGAATCATGACTGAGGAACTGTCAAACATTAACATAATGTTGACTGAAATTTTCACTTTCTTTCTTAGTTTGTGATGTCGGGATGGGGCACCGGATACTCTTTTCACTGTGACTTGGTCGACTACTCTGATTCACCACAGGCCATGAGGGTAAGGTACACCTACAATTTGTGCTGTATGGCATTTAGATCTGAATTTGGCACCAAATGCACTGTAACATCAGGATGTTTATTTTGAACCAGTACTGAAACTTTCCTTGTCTCCTCTAGATGGCGGCAACATGCTGGCTTTACTATTTCTCAAAGTTCATTGAGATGTTGGACACAGTAAGTGGCAAATATTTGGGGCCAACCAATATGAATGTTGTTGCATTTCATGACACTGTGTTGACACACTACCATGTGTCAAATCATAGCAGTTTCTAACTTGTGCAATGTCCCTTTTGTGTACTTTTTTTTTTTTTTTTTTTTTTTTTTTTTTTTTCTTTCTGTAGATCTTCTTTGTCCTGAGGAAGAAGAACAGTCAGGTGACATTTCTTCATGTGTACCATCACTCCATCATGCCCTTCACCTGGTGGTTTGGTGTTCGTTTTGCTCCAGGTAGAATTCTTTTTGGTTTTTTTTGTTTGTTTTTATATACCATCAAAATTTTTCCATGACATTTCACCAATTTCTTTTGACATTTTTTCTGGTCTCAATCCTAATACACTCCCTATTTCAGGTGGTCTGGGGACATTCCACGCCTTGCTCAACTGTGTTGTCCATGTTATCATGTACTCATACTATGGTCTGACTGCCATGGGCCCCAACTACCAGAAGTACCTGTGGTGGAAAAAATACCTCACTACCATTCAACTGGTATGTTAAGCGGGCTAACTAGCTCATGGTTTTTGGTATATCTTGGAATTTCAAAGTGTATTTTTTATAAAGACCTGTGGGGAATCTTGGCAATTGAAGTCAACCCATCCTTTCTTTGTTGCTCCCCAGATCCAGTTTGTTATGGTAACCAGCCACATCTCCCAGTATTTCTTCATGAAGGACTGTCCCTACCAGTTCCCCATCTTTATCTACATCATTGGCCTCTACGGCCTGATTTTCCTGTTCCTCTTCCTCAACTTCTGGTACCACGCCTACACCAAGGGCAAGAGGCTGCCTAAAGTGCTACAGGCTCAGACATGGGCACACCACACCAACGGAGTTATGAATGGAAACGCCAGTCATGAAAAAGATGAGTGATGCATGACTCGGCTAATCGGGGGGGGTTGACCTCATTTACATAAGCAAACCATTGTGGTGGAGATTCACTCAATTTGGTTTTTTTTTTTTGGTTTTTTTTTAAATTGCTTTTCTACTTGTAACTGCAAAAGACAATCTTTAAATTATGACCAAACTTATATTTAAGACCTAAGCTGAAGGGTTTTTATCTTTGTTTACAGTGAAGGTAAAGACCAGTTCTGCTATGGAAATGTCAAAATCAAGATATCCTTACTTTTTCTGCTACCGTATGAGTTTTCAAGTTTGAAGATCATCTCCACTATTCACAGATTATAGGGCTTCACCTATGGTAAGACTGCAGGACCCTCAGCTCTACGTCCTCAAAAAAAGCTTCTAGTGCTGAGATCAATTTTTTTTTTTTTTTTTTTTTTTTTCTTTTTAAAGTTGTGCACTGAAAAGTTTAGGGTTGTTTATTTCACTACGCCTAAAATGTTCCGAGTCGACATTTTTATAATGGTGTTTAGGCTTCATGTCCTGTTGTTAAATGGGTTTTATGCATGCAGAACAGGGTGTTTATAGGTCTGATCACATATGCATACCCACTTCTCTGGCTTGAGTCACAGCTGCTGATGGTACAGACATTCAGTGGAAAGAGCTCTCTTAACAGTAATGGCAATTTATTCTCCTAACTTAATAATCCTCCTATGAAGCGATGGTGTGACAGAGATGCCAGAGAGGGAGGCTACTGGTTCTTGTAGGATCCAGAGCTTTAGCTACAGTTTTACTGCTTCCTAACTGAGGCATATTGCAAAATAACACTGTATTACTGGACCACAGTATGTCCAATTATATGGAGTCACTACTTGGCCAACCAGTCACAAAACATGAGCATGTTTTTTGCTTTTTGAGTATTTGCTTCATATGTTGAAGCCCTGTGGCTAATAATGTCTTCAGATGGCTGCAGTCAGGTAGTGTCTTTGGACTGAGGTCTGTGGAGTAGTTTTTATATGTAGTTATGATGATCTTAAACTGAAAAGTGAATGTAACACTGCTCCTTTGGTAACTGAGGTCGCAGAATTGACCTTGGTGTGGAAAGAGTTCCTTTTTTTTTTTTTTTTTTTTTTTTTTTTTTTTTTTTTTAAATTCAGGTGCAAGCCCATGTTAACATAAGATTTACAGATGTGTGTACATACAACCTAAAAATCTGGGTGAATATTATTATTATTATTATTTTTTTTTTTGTTTGTTTGTTTTGTATCTGTTTCCCTCCAGTTCCTTTCAGATCCCTTTATACTATAGTTAATACTGTAAGAAATATGTGACATGTTGTTTATATTGTATTTTATATGTATTTATATAAAAAAATAAATGATCATACTTTGAAATTTGTCTGTTTGCTGTATTTTGTTGGATTTAAGCTAATAATTGCAAATAAACTAAATCTGGTATTTTGTAAGGGTGTTGAAGATGGGTGAGCTACCATGTTTAAGTGTGGCGGATCGGTCTAATTGGAGTATTGGTTAACTTAACTCTGTTTTTATTCTTGCAGGTTACAGTAGCTTCATTGGGGCTGCAATGCTGATTTAGGAAGATGAGACCTGTACACTTTTGATATGCTTTCTGAGAAGTTTGATTTATGATCATTTGTAGGCAATCAAATTGCAGCATCTTTGAAAGAGTTTTGCAATTTAAAGGGGAAACTGTAAGAAGACAGACCCCCAGCCAAGCAGGTTGAAATTCTAATCAATCGCTGCAATTAAATGTATCTCATGATGCATTTATTTTACAGTAACATTTGATAAGAATCATTCAAGTTCAGTCTATGCTTTTCTTGGTCCCATTTTTAACTGATTGTGTAGTCCCTACTGTAATGAGCTACTCTCACCAGTGGGAGGTGCTGTTAAACTGAGACTTGAGAAAGTTCACTGCTTAGTTTTCAGTGCATTATAGTAATATGAAATACCTCCATAACAGAATTAATTTCACATTCATGCAAAAAGCTTGGGTCTCCTATAAGTCATTTGGTTGAATGTATTATTGAGCAATGCTCCGTTTTAGTCAGAACATTGACTTCCCTCCATGTGGCTGTTTCTGCAAGATAATAAAATGTGAAATGCATTTTGCTCTTGGGTAAAAAGCTATACTCCAGAGCAGAGGAATAGATTTTTATCCTGCCAACAATACATTATTAAATTTACATTAAGGATTTTTAAGAGGATTTTCATAACATCAAATGAATTTTCTCAACCAATAGAGAAGCATATACATTTAATATCCATTTGAAGTTAAATCACTGGAAACTAATTAAAATGAGAATCCTGCAAATTGAAAGATTATTTGTTTTCCAGCAAGACAATGAACCCAAGCACAAAGCTAAAGCTAGGAATGGCTTCAGAGCAACTTGTTAAAATGTGAGTCCAGGTCTCAGTCCAGTCAAGAATTTGTGACTAGACTTGAAATCCTCTGTATATTTTTCAAATATATATTTTAGATTTCAGATAAAGAACAATTTATACTTCAAAATACTCTCATAGCATGCCCGCCCATGGTTTCCCCTCTTCATCACAGACACACACACAATCACACCCAGGAAACAGGAGAGCACACTGACCTGTCTATTAGATAGCAGTGCGTACTTCTGCACTTAAGTGGTCCATAATGATACCACCAAACAACAGCCCCTGAGCTTTTTATTGAGTGACACTCAGCTGTGTGATGGCAAATGTGAGAGCTTTTCATACATAAATGGAAGATGACGTCAGTGGAAGATAAAAGTACAAATTATAGAAATCAATTTCTGCTTTCCATATAAATACTGTGGTGTCTGAATGCTGAAACTAACCAGTCAAATGGAGAGATGAGAGCAGGCGGCAGGACAGCCCAACCCTTGGAGGGCATGGCTGATCGCTCTCCACCATGATGAGCTCCAACAACCCCTGTCTGTCTCCAAGCCACCCTTGCAGGTCCTTCCATGGTTTTAGTGTGTGAGATGATGGGATAACTAGGTCATTATCAGACAGCTCATCTTTGCAAATATCTGTAACACAAATTAGGTGAACAGGATTTGTTGTTGTCTTTCACCACACAGTACATGATGATTTTAAAATACATTTTTTTTCAAATATTAGACAGATTTAGGTTGTATTTGATCATTTCAGTGGATTTATATTTGCCATTGCACAGAACATTTTACTAGAATTTGCTTAATGAAGACAACAGAAGTGGCAAAAGGATAATCAGACTAATTGTGAAGATCTGCCATCCCCATACTTTAGAGGCTTGTGTTTGTAAGAAAAATTACTTCCGATATGTCCAGTAACATCTAGATTATTAAGCTATGTCCCTGTCTGAAACTGTAATTAATTACATAGATATGTTGCCAACATTATTCCCTGTGTCTGTCAGAGCGATTCCATACATAAGTTCAACAAGCTCTAATTGTATTAGTGCAGTGACATTTTTTTCTGCATTCTAATCAATTTAAATTTGAAATGGACCATTGAATGTGGTACTTAAGTGCAGTTTCATTTGATTTACTGCATTTCATCCATATTAGTCACCCAGAAGACACTTATGTAAAAGTATAATGGCTGATAATGTTGGTGAAAAACTGTAAAATTGATTGTAGAAACTAATTTACCACATCAACATTATCTTAAAGGCCCTGTCTTCTCAAACTTTCTCGTTTGAGAACAAACATTTCTGCCCAAGTTTTGATCATTTGATATGAAATAACCAAAACTTTTGTATGTATTTGTGTTTTTGCTTTTCTCTCTGATTTGAAGTGGACGAGGCTCAATTGGGAAAAATACAATGTCATGTACTTTTCAGAACCAATCAGAATGTGATGATGGAATCAAACGTGAGGATGATTGCAGCTTAGATGAAGTTTTGAGGGTTAAACTGTTATTAAATAATTGAATGAATTATTAATAATACCTGTGTTTTTTCAACTTGGAACTGTTATTGTTGCTTGTCTCATTAATATTTAAACCTGCAATAACCAGCTGTAAACACAATACATGTTATCACCTCATGGTGAACGGTTGCCTATTATCCAGCACGGACAAAAGTTATATTCAAGTTCCTTTTAGCTTTCTTATGGAAATACCTGGAACTTAAGCTGCTAAATTCTCCAAGTTCACCAGCTAGTCTCTGACTTTGTCTGTCTGCCTTTTGATGCTGTGCTACTCCCAGGCATAGTATAACCAGTGACATCATTGATGACATCAGCGAGAGCATAAAATAAGGAAGTGTTTGGCTGCCATCCCCTTTTTAACTCTTGGAATCCATGGTGAGTATGCAGGATCAAGATTATGGTCAGATTAAACCAAAGAACTGTAGGCTACATATTTAACCAAAAAATTGTGATGTTAACTGTATCAAAGCACAATCAAATTTTAAGGGCTCAAGATTAAGTGCTAAACAAAGCATGAGATTTGTGTTCTCACAGTTGCTGTACACACACACGCACATATGCATGCACACACCTACAAATGTAAGTGCAACTGACATTAGCACCTCATTTTAGTAACACGAGTAACTAGGGTAACAAGCTACAATACACAGTACCATTAACATGGTGCTCACTTACCTTTTACCTTTCACATACAAGTAGTCATACGATCTATTGTTAATTTAAAAAAATTGATGGAGAAAAACTTGAGTCTTGAAACTTGCGTTTTGACGGTGGCTAAACAGTTGTCACTCTTTGCCACAGTCAACTCAAAATGTGGTGCCGTCCACCCCAGTAGTGACTCTGAAGAGGACTCGTCAGGCTTTTAAAATGGCAGAGTCATGGAGGATGTGAGTGCAGATGAGAGAAAGAAAAAGGCTAGCTGGTAATTGCTTTCTGTGTGGACACTGTAATTCACCAGATCTCGACGCTTCCAGGCAGTGGCACATGCTGCGCTACAGTGACGAGGTTTGAGCATGTCTGTTTTCTTAACAGTAGCCTACTAGTTGTGACTTGTGATCACAGTTTGAAAAAAAAAAAAAAAAAAAATGAACACATCCACATGTGTCCTGATTTTTCTTGGAAACATTTGATGAAGATGAATCTAATTTTGCTTGGTCACATCTCTTGAACTCCTGAAATGGTGATTATGCAGAGAGAATGTAGCCAGAGCAAAGTATTTCCCAGGTGGTCTGTCAAGTCTTTGATATTAACAAGAGCAAGGGGTGTGTGTGTGTGTGTGTGTGTGTGTGTGTGTGTGTGTGTGTGTGTGTGTGTGTGTGTGTGTGTGTGCGAATCATTCAGCAGAGAGCAGATCGCTCTGTGAGAATAATTATTGGTGTTTTAGATAATTGCGGGTATTTGGTTGACTAATAACCAAATCTTCTTCTCTCTCTTTCTCTGTCTCCCTTTTTCTTCCTTTCAATATCTCTTCAGTGTAAAAGAATAAGTAAGAATAAGTATGATTTGGCTTATCAAAATTTAAATAGACACCACAATCAGGGTAGCGGAAAAGTTATGTTCTGCCAGTGTGCTTCTCTCATTGTACTATCCTAACAGAGTCTGCTTTCAATTTGGTAATGCCACCAAATTGAAGATGTCTGTGTGTGAAATTGATCTGATTAGGGTTTTATATGGTCATTAAAAGTGGAGCTCGGTCTCTCATGGTCTATTTTTTGTTACAGCTGGCAGAGCAGATGCTCTATAGGAAGACAGGTTTTTCTGGATCTGCACCTTGGTATTGTTTTACTTTGTTTAATGTCAGTCACCACAAACAAAAAAGCATCTGCCATGATGTGTCATCTCTTTATTGTCAGATAACGCTGCCTGAGGCTCCTGTGTTACTTTCTTTTTGTTGTTATAATTTGGTGGAATCTGGTTGTTTGATATCAGACCGGCCTTGAGGCAGATCAAGATTTACGTGTCAGGATCATGTGAGAGAGAATATGCTTTGGTAATGTTTAGGGCTGAAGCCTGAAACAAATGTCAGGGAGTAGTGAAATAGATTTCTCAAAGCCCAAGGTGATGTCTTAAAATGTCTTGTTTTGTTCAGCTAACAGTCCAAACGTAAAGGACATGACAGATAAAAGAGTCAAATCCTCACATTTGAGAACATTTAGATATTCTTTTATTGACCAATTCCATGTGGTTTGCATTCAACTCTGCATGCAATGTGGATTTTCTGTGCACCTGCACCTTTACATCTCTGGAAGCGTGTTTTCGACCGTGCGTTTGTCCCTTTGGGCAAAACTTTAAAGAGCACCGAGTCCCCACACCTCACACCACGAGGAGCATCGCCCTCCCCTTCTGTGATGGTTGCTGTCAACAGCTTTTGCAGCAAGCACAGCAGTGGAACAAATCCGACCGAGGGATGTTTTCCAGGTACTTATCTACCCCGCAGTGGTATATCATCTGTCCCAAAACTGACTTATTGATCACCGTCTTGTCTTCCAATAAGGCCTCAGTAAAGTGAGTCTGGTCTGCTGTATGTGTGTGTCCGCTGCTGCCACTGTGGCTGTAAGCTGTCATGTCTGCTTAAGGACAGGCAGCAGAAAAGGCTATTTATGTAGACTGCTTTCAGATTTTTCATGTGTTCAAGGAATTTTCAGCCTTACATCCTTCAGGGTTCACAGATTAAAGACTAAACTATTTCCCATTGCGCTGACAAATTACAGATGTAAATTTGTATTCATTTCCCTGCTGTTTACCCAGTGTATGATGTTTTGATGCAACTGTACGAAAAGAGGAACAAAGCGTACACCCTTTGCATAGCATTAGCATAACGCTTCCACTCCTGTGAGTTTGACGAGCCTTGGGGCCAGACAGCCTCGTACTGTAGCACTCTGCTTGCTTGCTTTGCTGAATCCCAGCCTGCCTGACTGTTTGCCTGGCTGTTCCCTGAGGGGCTGCCTACTCCACTGCTTGTATCCCTGTCTGCCTGTCTTGCTTCTTGCTTGCTTGTATTCGTGTCATAAAAACCTGAATTTACCATTTAGGATTAATGCAAAGTTGCATCTTAAAGGAATAGTTTAACATGTTATAAAATATGCTCATTTACTTTCATGCAGCCTGGTTCTGCTAATAAAATAAAATGATTAACCAATTAACACACTCTGGTTTGGGCAATCAGAATGCACAGCTTTACCTTTAACCAACACAAGCCCTTGAATGATAAAAGCTTAGAAAGACAATTCCACAAAAAAAACAAAAACACACACAACTGCTTCTTCCACCTCACCCCAGGGATGGATGAGACAGGCTGAAGAGGTCGGCTGATTCAGGTATCATCGCTATTATCCACTCTGTGAAAAATGGCTGGCTGTTACAGCTGTTCGTCCTCCAAGTCAATATTTGGAGTGTGTATTTGTATGCATGAGTCCCTTCACATGGGGAGCAATGGGAACGTTACCTCAAAATGTGTTCTCAGAAATTCTCAAAAGAATCAAGAGCACAGTTACGTTTACTGGATGCCATTTCCCATAACCTCATCTCTGAGTGTTTTGTGAGGTTTTATAGACTCTGAGAGCTTTGTTCATGCGTGTTATTGTAGTTATTGTTTCCCATAATTTTTAGTTTAACAGTCTGAACATGGACAGAGTGTTGGAAAACAAACAGCCACAGGAATCAGCAATACAAAATACTATGTGCGTAATATGATGTTTTCAGCCGTTTGTCTGGATGAGAGCCTTAAGCTGAAAATGTTCCAGACTTGTAAGAAAGATGGGAGGCAGAATTGGCAACAGTCGTCCTCTTCTAAGCTACATACTTTGATTCGATTTGATTATTCCTAACGTTTGCCATACATAGTGTTGTTATATACTGTAGGTGCTGCTTTACACTCTGTGTATCTCATCAAACTGTTCATCTTATTGCTGCTTTGTGATCAGATTTTAAAACCAGACGTGCTGTAACCTTCAAGTGCTCATAACATGAGGTGATCCACATGTGCACTGACTTGGGTTGAACTTGCTTTGACCTGCAGTCCTATTCAATTTAAGGGGTGCTCCAACAATTTCATACTGCACTTCCATATAGTTGTGAGACTTGCGAAAGAGAGAATTTAAAAAACAGTTGATTCTAAGAGGATTGCTGCCAAATATAATTTAATTCTGTACTTATATGCAGTGACAATAAAGAATCTATCCCTGTTGTGGTGGTTGTGTGTTTTGTACGCCCAAGATCCACCCCAACCACCTAGGCACCTCTGCTGCCGATAATAAACGTAGTAATTCACTCAAAAACCGCAACAGTTTAATGGTATATGAACGTTATTTCTAGGAGACAGGGTTGGCTAGTGCTTTCAATCTTCTAATCTAAGTCTCTGTTAGAAAAGGCAAATAAGTGTAGACTACATTGTCCAAGGTCAAAAATGATCTGATGCTCCTACTGACTGAATAGTAGTCCTCAGGACAAGTAAACTGATGCTCGTATGTAAAATTGCTTTATGCATATACACCACCATGACATCAATATTATTTTCCAGATAAAATATGCACACAAAGCTTTGCGCACTGTCGTTTTTTTTTTATCTCAGATCCTTATCCCAATGTTGTAGATAACCAGGCAGCAGCTCAAAGTCCTGCCTGACTAAATTCACCTTCTTTGCTGAGTTGAGAATCTGTCTTGACCAAACACCACGGCTCCAGTCCCTCTAGGGCAAAAAGAAAGGTGTTTGAGTATGTGTGCATGTGTGCGTCAGTGTGTGTCACTGATAGCTACGGAGCCTAAATTAATATGACAGAGTCTGTTTCAGCAGTATACAAGCACAGCAGACATTCATTGGCTCTGCAACACAAGCCATAACTGCCTTGTCAGTGTGTTGCTACATACAAAGACCATTTGCAATTCATTTTTCTCTCTCTCTCTCTCTCTCTCTCTCTCTCTCTCTCTCTCAGAGGATACACTGTATTCCCTATGGTCACTGAAGCAAGAGAGTCACATCATCTCTGGGAGTTGCATGTGTACTACTGTGCTACTTTGTAAAATACATCAAAACCAGATTCAATCTTTATTTCCCTTTGTGTCGCCTTTGTATTTCTGAGTTATTTTCTCATGAAAAGATCCCAAAAAGTTGGACAAAGAACAAATTTTCAGTTCATCCCTTTTTTCTTTTTGGCATCTCCAAAAGCAATGCCCTACTGTCTCATGTAATGTGAACCCCTGGCTGTAGCTTCATATTTAATGAACGGATATGAGAGCGATGTCAATCTTCTTGTCTATATTTTGACAAGAGAGGCAATGAGCATACTTCCCCAAATGCTGAACTATTCCCCTTAAAAACACTGATGTAGGCAGTGGTAAAGCAGGGTCAGTCTGGACATATCAGCACCACTGCCAGCTCAAAGAAAGACGCAAAAGAATCTCATACAATAAATAATGAGTAAAGACGTCTTAGCTGTATAACCAGGTTAATGGATATTTTGCAACCATCTGGTAACAGATTACACAACAATTTCCAGAGTTTCGTCGTTCCTTCTCTGTTTGTTTATACTTGACTTTATCTTTCGCAATGGAAATGTTTGCACAACTGCTCTATTATAAAACCCTCATACAGTAACTACTACAGCCGTTCTTCCCACCCTGTCTCACTCCTCTCCCTTGCACTGCCTTTAATAAAACCCCTCTCCTCTCCTGTCCTCTACAGTTTGCCTACAATTGTGGGAACTTTCAGCAGGACGGACGGAGGAGGGGGGTCGGCCGGAGCACGTGATTGGCCAAGAGGCAGGAACCACTCTGACATGATTGGCTCTGAGCCTGGGAGCTGTGAGCAGAGTTCCCTCCTTATTCCAGAGAGCATCAGTAAGCAGCGGAGTGGGACTTGCTGTGTTAGAGATGCACACCAGATACTTTTGTTTGTTGTGGTTTATCTGATTGGGACTCTCAAAGGACAGACAGAACACACTGTACGGTGGCCAGGAGTGGATGAATAAACTCTTTCTGGAACTTTCTCAAAAGGATATTAAGTAAGTTTTTATATTACCATTTTCTCCCTGTTACTCTGTACTAAACACTGTACCAGTAGTACAGTAGCTCTTCTTTCTTCAGGGTTACTATTAGAGCAAAAGTGACCCACAGTTATTTTAAGAAACACAAGATTTGATACATTGTGACAGCAAATATAGTAAATACACACACACACACACACACACACATCACCAACTCTTCTCCACAATTTTAGTCAGAAATTGGAAGTTGTGGGTGTGCATGTGCAAGTGTGTGCATACAGTAAGTGCATGTGTGTTTGTGCTTATGTGTACATGCATGAGCATGCATGCACTCAGATGTGTACATGCACTGGATTACTGAGAGTATGTACTTACATTCTGTGTCCTTAAAGGATGCATATAAAGTAACCTTGTGCTTTAGGGGAGAGAACGGTGCAGTGCGACTTCACAGTGACCAACCTCATCAGCAAACTTGTCACTGCAATGCTTCGCATTGACAGAGGAGCTCAAGGACTCCCCTCCCAAAATCTCCTGGTGTGACTTTCAGGCTGCAGGGTGGTGGTGGCAGTGGCGGTAGTCGGCTATAAATAGGCCTGCTCCAAATTGTGCTGCAGTCACGCATAAATTCAGAGGGAACAAGAAATGACACAGTCATTGTTTGTATTAGAGTCTTTTGGACTCCAGTGTAAACAGAGATAAATTACAGTATACCCTATAATACTTTTTTGTACTTCCATATTATAACAGCAACAGCCTCAACAAGGGGGAGGGAGTGAGTGAAAGATAAACAGAGGGGGACAATAGACGTAGACAGAAGGTGCACCACGTCTCTGGTAGTGTGTGTGTTTTTGTTCAGGATGTACTGTACGTGTGGATGTGAGAGTGTGTGAAGCGTTTACATGTGAGCTTTTCTTGTTAAACTGCCACACGTGGCAGAGTAATATACAGTGACTCTCTTCAGTTCCCTTTAAGAGGGTTATCACCTCTCCTGCTCAGTTAAACAACTCCCCTGATTTCCATAGACGCACTTATCAAATTAATCAAAGCAGCTGGTTATAAAATGACTTTGCAAATGTTACATTGAATACAAGGAAAGGAGCTTTGTGTTGTTATGATGTGTGTTCACATGTATGAACAAAGGAAGGACAAGTTTTAAAAGTTACATCATATTATTACACACAAATAATAAGACCCAGGAGGATTTAACGTTGAGCCAGCTGACTAGCTAACAAACATATGGATCTGTTTATTTGTCATATGTCAGCCCCCCCCCCAACCCCCGTAGCTGGAGACCATGATTTATATGGTATTGTTATGAAGTTTGTTTCATGAAAAACCAGGTTGCCATGATAGCTCATCCACGTTTTCTTTCTTTTTTGTTTTGTGTGAAGTTTTGCTTTCTTCTCTCCTTTGTCCGTTCACAGCAGGAGAAACAGCCTGCAGTCTCTAATATCTACCTGTCTGTCAGCCCGCTTGTCTCAGAGCTCCTTTATTGCGGTGTAGAACACAGGGAGCCTTGTGTTGTACCTGACCTCTACTATGCAAATATATACCGTGAGTCTGCCAACCAGCACCGTACTCCACCTCCACGTGGATGAATCTCTGAGATGAGAGTGGCACACTAAGCTCATTGTTTCACCTGTGCATCACCCAAATGCTGAGATAGAGGCTGCAATCACAAGCTGAGACTTTGACCTACAGTATATGACAGGGGTGCCTGCGCTCTCCTCCCAGTTCTAGGTCTGTGATGAAGCATGTACTCTGCAGAGATCAGACCAAGTTAGAGTAGGCTGAATAAAGGATGGCTGCGCTGACACAACAATGACTGCTTTAAAACCACACAGCATCAGAGAAAATGATTATGGAGCACACGTGAAATTTTAATTTGTAAGAACCTCTGCTTGTGATCTTGTTGTTACCCTGCCCTCTTTTCTGAATGAGTGCTGCTGCTTGTGAGTCAATGGGAGCGCCGAGTAATGAGCTTGGCTGCGTGTGTGTGTGCGTGCGTGTGTGTGTGTGTGTGCGCACGGGGACAAAAAGCATCTGCACTGCTGCCGATGTCTTAATATCAGTCTTTTGAAGAAGGATCTCTGCAGCTGCATGTGTGTGTTTGCATGTACTCTATGTGCACAAATTGGCTTCAGTGATGTGTAAGATCTAAACGTGAAGTGACAATGTCAGCTCAAGTGCTTATCAGACTTTGTTGTATTCAGATGGCTCGGTTAGCAGGAGCAGCTATGGGTGATATAGTAAGTGATGTGTATGAGTGAGTGATGCTGTTATGAGTATCCAGAAGTGAAGGGTCAGGGGTCAAGCAATGGCAGAGGACTGCTGTGTTTGGTGCCAACAAAGTCAAATGTCACAGGTTTCCCTGAGCCATTCTTGGCATTTTATGAGTGGGAGTTAATGGAAAATTATATAATTTGCTTCCCAAAGCAAATTCATTACTGTAATAAAGGCCAGTGTTTGTTTTCCTCCATTTTTCTGGCAAGGGAGAGTATGCAGAGGTCCTCTAAAGCTCTCATGCAGAGCCACTGCAATATACATACATACACACAGACACACAAACACATTTAAGCGAGCAATGCCAAAGGCATTGAAGAATCTTTTTATTGGAAACTCTGTTCCCATAACAATGAGCAGGGACGTCTCTGTGTACTCAGGGCTTTTAGAGGTCATTCTGGGACTCCGCTGCTCTATCCAACTTCAGCAACATTTACTGGGCTGGTTGACTGTAAAAGTCAAGTGCTGTTGTCTCATCTCATCCATTCAAAGAGATCCTCAGAAGGTATTTTCACCAGTTTTACATCTGTTTTTAATTTTAAAGTGAGAGAAAACAGGTTTTTAGATTCAGGAATGGTTTGTTGCTTGGGTAAGAGATGTTCCCTGTCTCCAGATGTTTGGCAATATTGTCACAAATCCAGCAATGAATGTGCTGTCTGATATATAATTTGAGTGCGACTTTTGAACCTTTGATGGAGTCTTTTGCCGTTGCAAACCCTTAAAAGGCAGTACCACAGGCATGCCTTGAAGACCATCCCATGACACATAATGAGTTACACAGACATGTCCAAAACAGCATAGAGGAAAAGATACAAGGAGGACAAATTTGTCTCTCCCCCTTCTCCCTCTCTGTCTCCAACTCTCCCTGCAGCAGAGCCCAATAAACAGTGACACAGTACAGCTGGATGGTATCAGGAGAACCACAACACAACGTCTTACTATTAAGCCACACTGTTATGGTCAGCAGTGGGGCAGATTTAGCCTTTAATTGATGTCATGTGCACCAACATAATCAGCGACTGACGAAACAGATGACGATACTGATACTTGAGAGGATCTCTGCCTCTGCAGCAGCATCTGTGTGTGATGACTTTGTTACGTGAGGCAGGAAGAATGACCTATAAAGGACATGAGACAGGAGAAGAAGAGAGAAACAGCTGGAGCCTGGAGTTCACTTGTACTTCCCTTTCCCCTTGTAAAACTGGAAGTCCTGTGGTTTTGTGTCTTTTGTAAGCTGTTTTTAGATAAAGAGTAACAGCTTACACTGCTTTTACACACGCTCAAATAATGATTTCAGATCTGCTCTGGTCTGAATTGTGGAAGAGATGGGTGGGGGGGCTTAATAACGTCTCAAGAGAGTGATGGTATGCGTTGGTCATCTTTTGGTCATCTCTCGCACGGCACATCCTCGTGCTTTGTTTAAGAAATATAAAATACTTTGTTTTCCTGTGGTGCAGAAAACTTTCCATTAACAACGGGTGACATTTTCTATGTTTAGACTGGGTCACAGTAATGTTGCCCTTAAAAACACAAAATGTAAACAAAGGACCAGAGAAGCTTTGTGCCTATGCAGACTGGGGAGATGTTTTCCTTGAAACCCAACTCCTTTTTTTTTTTTTTTTTTTTTTTTTGTCACTTATGCTCTCACAGTCAAACACACACACACACACACACACACACACACACACAGTGACTGTCCACAACGAACCCTATGAAAACCAGAAAAGGACAGTGTAACATATCGTGAAAAAAAGTTCATGAGCATCACAGTCAAATAAGTGGACTCAGCATTTAATGACCGTTCCAGTCTCACCACAGTGTCTCCAACCAGAGAGTCAAACAACTGGATAGAGTTGCACTGTGACATATCAACTTGTCTCTCACTTAGAACTGATTGCATTGCTTGGCGTGAACACACACCACAGACTAATTGGAGTTAAGTGCCTTTGACAGCTAGTGTTTGTGCAAGGAAGGGATGAATAAACATCAGGGGTGGCACATGGATTATTTGACTTTTTTCCCTCCTGCTGCAGCGTCCAAAAAGGACTCGCTTTAGCTTAGTCTTGATATTTGTATTGAGTGAATGAAATCTGCTTCATATATGCTTTCTTGCCAGCAGGGATGGCTTGCTATATTGCTCCTATTGCTATGACTTTGGCTATAGTAAAACAAGGGCATTTGGTTAGGTGTCCTATATTATTTATTAGGTGGCCCTGATAAGAACCTTGCCTGGACTAGGACACTGTAAATGGAGTGACGCAAGCTAGCTACCACCAGATCAGACAGACTTTACTTTTCCCACCACACTCATGGTAAACATCCTGCTCTCTGAAATATATATCCAATGCACATTTTGAACTAAGGTGGTCTGTTTAAATGAACTGTGCTCTGCCCACTTTGGTACTCTGCCAAACTGACTTGAGAACAGTTCAATCATGTCGCAGGACAGTGTTTTCATTGGGCTTTCCATTGTTGATGCCTCGAGTTTCTCCTGAATTAAGGGTGCGGTATGCTTGAAAAGAACAAGTTCATATAACATGTTATCAGCCAATGTCAATAGGCAAAAGTGATCATAACCATAATGAATGGACAGCTCGCTGTTATTGAAAGGGACAAGATGCGATAATTGTATAAAAGTGGAGATAACAGCGCACATAGTCAGACAGTATTTCCTTTAAGGAATTCATAGTGTTGCTCTTGATTGTTCACATGAAAAGTGACAGAAATAACTGTGTAAAGAATTACAAAAGAAAGCTCGAGAGAGAAGTTCAAACCCTGCTTACTTTCTCACCTCCACACATCTAGCCAGTGGCTACATGAAGATTAGATTTCATGTGCAACTGTGATGTTTCATCAGTATGAAACATCAATATCTGCTAAGCACTCCTTTTTGACAACAACAACAAACATGCAGCATTATGCGTGTTAATATGATTTTGGAGCATAATTCTCCCACAGCTGCTGCCTTGTGTTTGGGGGCTTTCCTGTTGACTCACCGCAGGCTTGGGTCAGCAATTATGGTAATATTGTAAATTAACTCCAGCCCATTCACATTATTATTTTCAGATTTTGTTGACACACCTTATATTCCTCTAATCATTAGACAAATGTTCTCTCTCAGGTGTGACAGCATTTCACAGCATCATAACATCTGGTTTATGCTGCTGCTAGATTGCCAAATTTAAGATTATAAATGCATGTTAACATTAACGTTGAGATGAGTTGACGACATGGGTGAAGATGTGTAAATGATGGGGTCAAAGCCGAGAAACACCAACTATAATTGTTTGTAGTCTGTGTATACTCATATAATAAATCTGTAAGAACTGACTGACCAAAATAGCATAGTAAATTTACCATTTACCGTCAAAATGTTTTGTACAGTTGTTCCTTTAGATTGAAGATGAGATGAGAATCACACCATAACCTTGTTACAGTGCAATAACACAGCTCCAACAATAGTTCATCATCAGTTAGACTTATCTGCATGTAACATCTCATGCTTCTTACCCAGTTCATAACCCCATTTATCTGTTATTTATCCATATACGGATATGACATGGGACGGCACATAAATACATAAAATGAAAAGTAATTATGTGTGTGTGTGTGTGTGTGTGTGTGTGGGGGGGGGGTCATATTATTTTTTGGCTGTTCACCCTCATTCCTAGTTTAATTTGTTTCTTGGTTCAAACTTGACAAATGCTTTCCGTACTAGAACGTCACTCTCTATTTCGCGATCTCGCTCCTACTCACAGTGTCTCACACCACAGAGGGTGGAAGAGTATTGTGAAATCTCAGGGTCTAATTCCATGTAACCATCTAAGAATGTTAGCTCACAAGCCTCAGGCAGACCTAAATTAATCTCATATCTCATAACATGTTTGATCTGTAGCATGAAGATGGCCGCGCTCGGCTCCATCTCATAAATCGGTCACACAAATGTTCAAGTCACAGTTGCAGGGCTTTGAACAGTGAGTTGTACGGCATATAATTTAATGTATACATTAGATGCATTATTTCACTGAATGTATATATGAGCTGTGTGCTTTGCTACACACAGAGGTCGGCTGTCACAGAGCTGGTGAAGCTTCTGCTCAAATGGGCTTTTTCTGAAGTCTTGTGCAACACACCACTAACTTGCTCTGCTGACAAAGTGAGAGTGAAATAATAGTTGTCTTTAAATTATTATGCACCAATTCCATAGTTTAAATAACCGAAGGGAATCAAGAGTTCTGCAGAGTATATCTGTTCTGCTATTTTATTTTGACTCTGAATCATCAAGAAGACAGGCTATCTTGCTAAGCCTTAATTAATAGGAAATGTTTTTTTTTTTTTTCCTGGATGAGTGAGTTGGGTAGGCATGTCTGCAGGAAAATATTTGGTTTAATGGTTGTCTGTTATTACGTAGACAAGATTCCGCCATTTCCCTGAGGTTCGGTGCGGTTTCAGACTGGCAAATTTGCTCATCACGGGAGTTCAGTGGAGAAATCATCCCTGCCCTCCTTGTATTTTAGCCACTGGAAATGTTTTTACAAAAATAAGATTACAGATATGTAATCAGCTTTCTGGCTCTCCTCATATAATCCAAGGCCTCAGAGGGTGGGTCTTTTTTTTCTTTCTTCTTCTTCTTTTTTTTCTCTTTTTTTCTTTTTACATAACATGACAAGAAATCAGAAACGACAAATCACGTCAGAGCAGCAGCGTTGTGGCTGTCTTTTCCTCATCTGTTTGGTTTGTCTGTTATGCTTGTTTTAGCCCAGTGTAAAGTTTACATAATCTGCCCAGTGGAGGGAGGCCCTCCACCATCATTCCTGCGCACCAATATGTTTCAGGACAGCTCAGTTGACTTTTAACCGCCGGTTTTGGCATTAAAGCTTGAATATAATTCCGAGGAATGAAGTTTGTAAGGGATTTTTTTAATTGTATTTCAAGTCTAATGCAAAAGATTATTTAGCCAAGGTTTAGCTTTCCATATAGGAAGATGCCTGTGCATATTCTCATTTGTCCAGGTCATAGTGTTTTCGATTTAAAACTCCTTTAGGACATATAGGAAGATAGATGTTGCTCAAACTCAGGCTGGAGAACAGGCTTTGGAACCCAGTATTTTTGATACACTGAGACAATGATGCAGCTTCCCTCACTATGTGTGCAGATGCTTAACAACAAGCTGAACACACTTCAAATAAAAGTTGAAGGCAACAGCTGGTCTTTGAGGTCCTCAGTGAAGCAGTTGTTAAACTGTGAAAACGATATTGCAGCAGCAAATTTGTCAACAGTCATCAGAAAAGATGAAATAACACAATTTAAAAAAAAAAGGTGAATTAAAAGATAAAGTGATTATTAACAAGAAAGCTGGATTCACAAGTTCCTACTAACTGTCAGTCCATCACAATGTCCTTCATGGCAGTAGGAAACAAATTATCACCAGTGATAATTAATTCACATAGTTTCTGAGTGACTCTATTGGTGAGATGACTGTGTACGTGGGGACTAGATAGTAAACCAGAAGGTAATTGGTGGAAAATGTTCAGTATTCCAAGACGGAAACCTCCCTTTTAGCTCAGAGTGCAGAAACTGCAGGAAAAAACACCCACATTAACATAAGTTTATTTAATATTGCTAACATTTGTCAGGCTCTGTAATCACTGATTTATTGAGTTCCAGCTTGGTGACAGTTAATAAGTGCAGACTGATGACTTTGGACAGGAAATGCGTCACATATCAATTCTCAGAGAGATAATAAAAAGAAAACTGGTAGGAGGTCTTCTTTTCATGATTCTGTTTAATTAATCAATAATAGCCTATTTTTTAAATCCTGTATTGTCATATGCTTTAAATTGTTGTCATCTAATATGTTTGCCGTCATGTAACAGGCATATACGGGTATATCCACTTATGTAATATGTAGGACAACGGAAGATTCTGTACTCTTAACTTATACGCTAAAGTTGCTTTTTGTTTAAAATGCTAATGTTTTATCTGAGCCGAGCTTCTGTGCTTTCAGCTAGCAAAATGACTGAATCGAAATATTATATTAAACAGTTACAAGAGTTACATAGTCAGATGGATAGCTAAATAGATTATTTATCATTCTGTATCATGCATCATTTGATATTTTGTAAAAATCTGGACACTCTGCAGTACTGTGCGTGCATTCACGTGGAATAAATTCAGCATGTTAAAATATTATGGGAGAGAAAAGGTGTAACACTGACAGAGCTGACACATTTACAGGAGCTGAAGCTATTGAGCCAAGGGAAAAATCATGCTTGGCCCAGGGTGACAATGTTCTAACGTGTTTGGACGCCGCTTCAGGGTTTTTATTTCTGTGTGTGTGTGTGTGTGTGTGTGTGTGTGTGTGTGTGTGTGTGTGTGCGTGTGTGTGCGTGTGTGTGTGCGTGCGTGGGTGGCAAACCTCTGATAGTAGGGCTGTGTACTGTGAGCTTCACAATAAGCAACAATACATTTAGTAGTAAATCAAACTTTGGCCTGGTTTATTATATGATGACGTTGCACTGCAGTCATTAAACTCAGGTTCAATAACTTAAGTTGAAGTTTGAATTACAGTTCTGTCAAATAAGATCTCTTATCTTTGGTTTGCTGACTATATTTACCCGAACTCATGCGAACATATGGAAAGGGATTGAGAGGCACCCAGAATTAATTATGCTGCCAGTCACTCTCTAACTAGCCGGGTCATTAGACGGGAAGAAAGCACTAGGACTGGGTTCACGACCTTGACATTAAGCAGCATTGCAGTGTTCAGTCAGTCATCAGTGTCCATATTGAATCACATCTGATGAGAGCGATGGAGGCTGAGATTCAGCTCACCACTGCGTGCCTGCTGTTTTCTGCTGGGCTGTATGGATAGGAGTGACTCATCCCCAGCTCTGCAGGGCCCACTACTGCCTTGGGTCAGTGATGTCATTAGGCTGGAGTACGCCATGTTTATAAGAGAAATCGGATAGTACACAATGCCTTTTGTGTGCTTTAAGAAGGATGGGGAAAAAAGAGGCTCTCATCACAGTTCAGGATGAAAAGAGAAACACACCAAAATGCTTCCAATTGTGATTTTTTTTTTAAACCAGCAGAACTATAGGCCTAACTGGTGGGATATACAGTACAGTGAATTATTGTAACCAGTGTATAATGTAAATCTAGATAGGTACTGTGGATTTGTTTTTTTTGGAAACACAGTATCATATTCTGCTGCATGTTTTTTTTCTTCTTCTTCTTTTTATCATAGTGGAGAACAGAAAAGGTATCAGGAGTGAAAACTGTGTGAGACACGCAGACAACTATAGCTCTCTGGGAACCCCTGCTGGCAGTTCAAAGCAGAGCAGCTCGCTGTTTTCATGTGATCCACAGTATCCCTTCAATTTTACTGTGAGAGTCTTTTAAAATGTAGTAGACTAATGTTGTGACTGCTGTTGCTCAATGTTCACCTGAATTCTAGTGTTTGTGCACAACATACCAATTTGGGTTAAAGCTGCTACTGACTGTGACACTGTAGTAATTCACTGCAGGCTTTTCACAACCTTTTCTTTGGTTTAACTGGTCCACAGTGAGCTATAAAACGGTGCTGACACAAAGGCTTCCCCTTTTTCAGTCAGCAGTAAAAAGAAAGAAGCAGCCACTAACAACAGTGTCTTTCCTGCTCAAAGCTTTAAAGTGACTTGTAAAAGACGCCGCAGTAAAATAAGATGTTTATTCTTACTTGACAGACTACAGTTTATGCCCAAGAATAATTAGATTACAGTAGAATAAAAAAAGTGGTTTAGTATCATCACCCCATCTAAAGTCAGATTGCTTTGGTCTGATAGTATCAGTGTGACAATGGGCTGATATTGACCTTTTTTCTTTTGCTTATAAAGCCGTTGGCGAATGTGTTAGCAAACAGCTGTTTATTTAAACAGTCGGCCAATATGGAACACCATTCATATGAAGTTGTGTTTATAATGATATAAAGTCCAAATATCAAAATGTATCTCTTTAGATGCTATATGCACCACAGCATTACCCAGACAGTCACTAACTTTGTTTGTCAGCCGCTCGGTGCTGTGGAGGTAGTGTGCACTGAAAATAGCTGCCCGCTGTGACTGGAGGCGAGGTTGATGAGAGTGGTGAGTGAAACAGTGAAGCAGTAACATTGCAGACTGTAAAATCAAAACAGTGAGCTGAAAGACCTGCATCATTTATGGAGGGGCGTTCAGTGATGATAAAGATAAGTGAGAGTTTGTAAAATAGTATACGCAACATAAATCAACATGACTTCTAATAGCACTTACACAGAGAAACATGATATTTTCTTTTAACATTTATGAAGTCATGAATATCATTTAATTTTAGGAACTCGAGTGATTTAATATTGCACTTCCATTAAGTTGAGAGATTTGCAGGATGCCGGTTTAAAAAAAAAATAATGGTTAAAATCAAGGCAGCAGAGTCTTCGATATTCTGATTTTGGTAAATTGGTACCACACATTTCCCATAATTTGACTAGATTATGTCTTTCATTAGACCCTCCCTGCCTGGTGAACGTCTTTCAGGCTTAAGCTTTGGATGAGTAGTATTCCCATGAGTAAACTGAACTTAATGTGGAAAATAGTGTAGGTAGATAGGAGTGATTTAATAAGAAAGGTTTGTGCGTCATTAATGGTGATAAATTATTTCTAGCAGGGGGCGGCAGCAAGAGATAAAATTGAAAAGCTTGAAGGAGAAGACAAGTCACAAGCTACATGACTCTGAGCATCTTCTCTCAGTAGCTGGAAGACATTTGAAAGCAGGTGTAGCGGGTTTTTCTATTGAAGACTTTATTTGTAAATATTCAGTGAAGAAAAAATTTAAAAAAGGGGCAAATTTAATGGCATCTCAGTTAGTGGTTATGGAATGCTTTTCTCTGTTTCAGCTCTTTTAATGCTGAGACACATTTTTACATAAAATCCTAGATTCAGCTTCAACTCATTTTCCTCATTGCTCAGGGGCTTTGAATTTAACAGCATGCACAATAAGCCCACATGGTCAAACTCACCTGACAGTCATTCTTTACATTAAATAAATAGATAAATAAATAAAAAATGTTATCTCACAATCTTCCTCCTTTGATTAGTTTTTCAAAAATGTTGTGTAGCAAGAGCAGCTGTTAGTCCTGTGAGATGTTAGATGTAAGATGTTTCAGGAGCCCCCGGAGCTATTTTCTTTATGGATTTTTCAGATTTTAGTGGAAAATTATAGAAAGGTAATCTGCAATGAAGTTGTGAGTGATCCAATAAATTATCTGATGAACTTCGAGTAGAAGTAATTTCAATCAGATGGAGCTTCATTGTCGATGCATAGTTGAATATCAAACTGTTTTCAAAATACTCCCACATTTGATGACCCCAATTTCACAGCACAAAAAGCAAACAAAAAAATACGTGACTCATACTTGGGTCTGCCAGACAATAGGTGGAATATAAGACAATTATTGTCAAGGAGCTTGAGGTGTGAGAGCTAATTTACATTTCAAGTAAATGTTATTGTATTTTCATCCCTGGCCCACTTACTGTGAAATTGTTTCGAGCTGCTACAAAGGGCTCATCACTGTCAACAAAGTGCTACGGGAATGAATGCAAAGGAAATTTGAGCTATTTTGCCAGATAAAGCTTTATAACGACCACTTTTCAGCTCCTATACAGGCGCCCCATGTGATCAAATGCACAGTTTTGAAGTATAGAATAAGGACTGTCATAACCAATCTGTCTGTACCAAGTGACAGCACACAGCTATCATTTGCAGGCTGTGTTTCAAGGACATGTGTGTATGTACATGTATGTTGGCATGCCTTTGAGTTTTAGAGTGTGAGTGTGTGTGTGTGTGTGTGTATGTGAGTGTGAGTGTGATTGTATTACAGGAGGTGACAGTCCTCCAGTGGTTTGATTGTAGGTGATTTATGTGATGAATGGATCGAGGGATTGGTGTGGCAGTTAATGGTAGGCCTCAGTGTAAAGGACGGGACAAGGCCAAACAAAGGCAGCAGCTGCTGAAGATCTAGGACACAGTAGTGTCTCTCCACATTAACACAATATCAAACAAAGTTGAGGCTCATCTTTTTTATTTTTGGTATCATGTCTAGTAAGCACAGCGCCACTTGGAGGAGCCACTGCTATGTTTCAGCTCAGGCAGTGGGTGGGAAGACGGCTGCTTTCTGCTCAACAGTGATATGAGGCTTCTTTTCTAATTATTCATACCTCCCTACAACAGCCCATCTTCAACAGCAGTGATCTTAAAGCAGCAATCAGTAAGCAAAACACAATTAGTAAATCAATAGGATAATAATTTGCACTGCCATCTCCAGATAAGTGTAAGCCTCCATGAGGTGGAAAAATCCACTTCAGTCAGTGGCTGTGAAATGAGACTGATTGGCTGGTGGATGGGGAGCTTTTAGTGAGCATCAAGTCTCACAGTGTTTTCACACTGCGTTTTCACTCTGAAAACACAGTGAGGTACTATACACTGAGTAGTAATTTATTTTTATTTGAAGGAGCTTTGCAACAGCTTTGACTGACTTGTTTACTGATTGCTTCATTTTCGTATTTACCACCTTAGCTTGCATATTAATGACAGTGATGTGTAATCTTCCAGTGGCTTTCCTCCAAAATATAGGCTTGACAAATTGAACAAAGCACGTGCTTGCTTAATATGGTCTATGCAGATCTGCTTACAAAGAGAATACAAACTGACTGGCTATTTCAACAAAGCCACAGCGCCTGCTCATCTCAGCTGATTGAATGGCTACAATAAAAGGCAGAGATACTTTTGAGCGATTATTCAATAAGCAGCTATGGGAGCTCAACAAGAGAAAAGAGACATTTCACACAGCAGCTGAAATTTAGAGCACATTAGACAGCCATGACCTTCTACTGCTGGGAGAGGAGAAGCCATAGCTCAGCTCATTTTTGCTCACTCGCCTAATATGATCACACAGGATAAACTCTCATCGCTCTCCTAAAGATGGCAGGAAGTTAATTGAAAAAGCCAACAGAGGATGTATCAAAGGGACTAGGGAAGAAATAGCAGCTGCAGAGGGCAGTTTTCATCTCTGTACCCCTGTGCTGACGTATCTGTAGGTCTAACTGTGCTTCACGTAACTAATGCTTGAGCTCAGACTGAAATCAACCCCCCGTGGTTTTACTGTAGCTACACGCCCCGCCACACTGATCCATCGCACACAGCGAGACACATGGACAAATAAGAGCGTCCTGTCTGCAGTCCAAAAAGAAAAGACAAGAACCTGTTTTGCTTTAGTCCACCAACACAGGTGTCGCTGACTTGCAGCTCTTACAAGAGAAAGAGAAGGGTCATGTGACTGTTTGTTCAGGCTAAAAATGCTTTTGTGTCACAGGGAATGCACACCTACTTGAACAATCTTCAGATCACTGTAGTGGCGAAGATTCAGGAAGCTTGAGCAATCACTGGCGGCAGTTTTAATTGAGAATTTACAAAATACCTTTATCCTCTTAGTGCAGCTTTCAGGAGTATGAATAACAAGGTGAATAATAAAGGTTGGCTGAGATGGAGAGAGTGATGTTGTTTATCCATCTATTTCTCCCTCTCTAGTCTTTGTAACTGAGCCATGTCTCCTGCTGATTCTGTTTTTGCTAAATTAGCCTTGTTCTTTCAAGGCTAAAGCCCTTCACATTATTTTGGAGAATCATCATGTTTGGGCTTTAGGCCCACCCCAAGGAGACAGAGAGAGTTTATTTCATCCATTTTAACAGCTGCATGTGTTTAATTCATGCCGTGCTACACCTTTTAGAAGACTCAGAGCTACCACAGATAATTTGCAAAGTTAATCACGACACTATGAATTTTTAACAGTGGCCCGTAAAGACACTGTGGCATGCACAAAGACTCAAAGTTCCTGACAGATGCAAAATGTCAACTGCACGAAAGTTTGTATCAGTCAGTTTTCTCAGCATTGTCGGTCTGAGCCGAGCACGACAACCAGAGAAAAGCAGCATCGACTGATATGTTTACTGTCTCAAAACTCCAGTCTAGACAAACGAAAAAAAAAGCAATTGATTGGGTTTTCCAGACAGACGTCGGAACAATAGAGGTGCACCTGTGTAGGATGTGTCAAGTACAACATAGCCAGCAAGGCTTTGCAGGCAGCATAATCATAAGGATCTGCATTATCATTATTATTATTAACACTTAATGACTGCAGAGGGACAGCAAATGTAAATGTGAGATGCCAGGAAAGTTACATATCTTGCAGTGTTGGTATATGATGTTATTTTGGTGGCTATGTTGAGACAAATCAGTTATCATTTCACATGGTGTAACTGTGGTTAAGCATGATGGCTCATAGCAGTTTACACTGGTTGAAACTGCTGAATATGAGCGTAGGTCAAGGCTGTGGTTTGCCCCGAGGTTATCTTGTGCTCTCTGCGCATCATTATCTGCCTTGTGTGCCTCATGCCATAAAGCCTTTTAGATTTGTTTCAAGTAGCTTTTTCCCCACTGTAGTTCACTTACAGTAGAAGAGAGCCATTTTCACGTCGTCGTGCTGTGAGTATTCGGTGCACCCCTCAGCCTGAATTGCACTGTTCTCACCAGCTCAAATGAACCAAACCCAAGGTGTAAATACTTTGAATTTACTTTGAGCTGCTGCAAACACGGTTGTTGTGAAAGAAATAACGCTGTAAATGTTCCTAATTGGATGCCTCTTTGATGAACAGCGTGAAGGAGGCGAAGCATCATATAGTATGCAAAAAAAAAACAAAAAAACAGTAACACTCAAATAACATAACAAAGAGAGCAGACATTATTTATTGCACCAATGTCTCCGATGTGTGTATGTTATATATGCATGTGCATGCTTGGTGCAGTGCATATGTTCTGGCCTCTGCACGGAGTTATGCACATGGTGCTCTATAGTATGAAATATTTTTCATGATGAAAAAGGCAACATCATGCAAAGCCAGTGCACCATGTCATAACCAATCCCTCTCATCATCCTCTCCTCTCCTCTCCTCTCCTCTCCTCTCCTCTCCTCTCCTCTCCTCAGAGCCCAATCGATGGAGACTGTCCGACCAGCTCTGTCTGATTTTCTGTCTGTGGTAATTACCTGGCCATCCTGTCACTCCACATCTATTTAGTGGGGATCGGCCTGAGCCAAAGGATGGGGGATAATGTGTGACCTCTTTGGCTGATTTCTCATTCAAAGTACACCCAGTGTTGCCGACGAGTTCTGGTAGACAGGGATAGAGTGCAGTTGGTGCTGTTTCTAAGTTCGTGGACTGTGGAAATGAAGGCTTATGATGGCAAGTGACATGCAGGTATATGTGTTGATTTGCATGGGATTGGTTGATAAAAAAAAAAAAAATGTATTGTTTGCTTGTGTATCACCAATGTGGCACACAGACCACCGCAAAGTAAGTCCCTGAAAATATATTATTCAGGGCCTGCACATAAGCATTCAGCACAAAACACAGGACTGGGAGAGTTTTTCTAAAACAGCAGAGCAAAATGAGGATCCCTGAGTTCCTGAAACTTTCTTGATAAGTCTGGCAGATTGATAGCAGCCAGGGAAACGTAGACATGACAGAGATGGTAAAACAGACAACAGAAATAGACTGTTTGTATATTCTCCAGTCAAACCACACCAGAATTTGATTATTTATTTCTTTGAAGTTCTACAGGATTTTCCGCATGTGTCACAACACTTGGCACTCTGTGAATGATTATGGACATCCAG
Organism: Seriola lalandi dorsalis; assembly: GCF_002814215.2. Lineage (NCBI taxonomy): Eukaryota > Metazoa > Chordata > Actinopteri > Carangiformes > Carangidae > Seriola > Seriola lalandi. The sequence goes on from NW_019525497.1 coordinate 1,559,488, forward strand.
TTCAGCACAATTGGTCTTGTCTAAGTGTGTGTGTGTGTGTGTGTGTGTGTGTGTGTGTGTGTGTGAGACAGAGAGGGAGAGTATTTCAAAGAAGAGAGAGAGCAGAAAGGCAGGTGTAGGCTTGAGGTTATTAGGCCAGATAAACAGAACAGGGTTGTGTAACTCTGATAATTCACTGACCTTTACCTTTTACACTCTAATGCATTCTAATAGGCAGGTGGATCCCAGCATGGCTCCTTTTCACCAACACACACAGATACACATGTATGCACGAGTGCCTGGTTGTCTAGGAGATCAAAGCGTTCATACTCTCAAACCACAAAACCCCTGGGAGGTTGTGTAAACTTACCTCAGCCTGTCAACATAGCGCTATCTTACTTTAAAAAAAAAAAAAAATCAACAAATTTCAAAAACTCCATACACTGAATAGAAATTCTTCACAGTTTTGCACAATCTGTCTATGTTTGTTTGTTTGTTTTCATCTAGTCAAATTTTTACATGAAATAACATGAAGGTGTGTTTTTTATTTTAAAAATCCAGCAGATTTACTTTTTTAAATTTACATGGCCAGTTTGGGGATTAGTTGGAATGGGCTATCTCCTCTGAACAGTTTTTTCTTTTTGTTTTTTTGCAAGCCCTCTTTCTGATTAACTCTGTGTGACTAAGCTCTCCCTGTTTTTAGAGGTGGCACACACCATGCAAAAGAATGACCGGTCCGGGGACGACAGCCAGCGAGACAGTGTAAGTGAAAACCACCTTTTTTCCGTTCTTCCATTGTTTTATTTTTCCTAAACATCCTTTTTCATCTTTCATCTTTATATAATTTATAATATCTTGATAGTCTTCTTTTTCCGTCTCGCTACGTCTCCTATTGTTGACCAGTATACATGTAATTAAGTTTGGGCCTGGAACAGTGCACATATAAGCGACTGTATTAGTGTTGTGGGTGTCGTGATTCAGATTATGATTCTAGCATTTATGGGTTTCATGAACATGTCAGTAGTAACACAGTTAATTACAGAAGTGTTTACACCCCTTTTGGTCATTAGTGGTGGTACGTGATGGAACCCCCAAACATGACGCATACAATATATGTGAGATGAATCTAATTCAGAACCGATTTGTAAATATGCGTGAACTCATTCTGCTGCTCACTAGAAAACTGGAACATCCCTGAATTCATGAGGTGAAGTCTTTATTTTGTGTAATCAATTAAATACATTTTTTTTTCTTTACACAGATTACAGTGTAGTATTCAGGATGAGAAGAGCTGTAAGTGAAGCAGAATTTAACCAGAAGTTAGAGATCTCTATGTGCACAGTCTCCAAACTTGCCTGTTTGTATAGCTCAGAAGAAAAGGCTTTGTTTTTATGGGATTCTGCTGCGACTGAAGATGAATTCTGTTCTGTGTTTAATTGTTCATTACGCCATGTTCTAAGGGTTATGGAAAGGAAATCTTCACAGTTGAGAAGCTGGAACTAGTGAATGTTTGGTGTTCCTGTTTTAAAGATGCTTGAATTATGAATGCATTATCAACATTGATGATTAATTTTACGTCAGCTAACAAATTGATTAATCAGCCCGTCGTTTCGGCTCTAGATGACACAATGAATAACATCACTAACTAACTATACATCTCAGGTCTTTGGTGTGATTGCTTCTCAGCGAGAAATGCTTGACGAGCATACATGACCAATAATTTCAATGATTTCATCTTTAATTTAGGAGCCCTGACTGTGGAGTGACCAGTACGGTCAAGTGTAGTATTTGTAGTGCTATTTTATACCAACTCCACACGAGTTCAAAACTGGTATTTTCATTTCATTGCATTCTGTATGCCCTTCAGCACCCATCCCCCACAACAGCTATACTCTGCCATCAGCATCAAAATGACTGTATCTGGGCTTTCACACAAGAGCCGCATTCAAGCTGTCTGTCACCCACCACTATCCATCTGGATTAAATAGGCAGGTTCCCGGAAATCCTAACATACAACTAGAGAGGTCAGAGCTGCAGTGTTCAACTAGAGATGGAGCTTGGATAGAGCCGCAGCGGTCAGGCTTATCGTCATATGCATGGATAAGATATCCAATCACACTGTGCGATTCTTGTCTTTGAAATGGGTTGACATCACATGGAGTATGCAGATAGAGTTTCTGTTGAAAAGGCACTCGTGGGAATATCAGCCAGAATATAAGTGACATATTTAAACAGAGCTGCTGCATTATTTGCCACATGATCCACATTTCTTTGTGAATCATAGTGACAGAAAAGTCAAAATGGTCATTCCAGCCTGGTGCTGAGGTTGCCACACATTTCCACTCTGTCCTAGTGTGTCTAGAAACCATCTCATTATTTGTTCTACAGTTCAAATACACTATGCTGTAGCTCCATGGGATGGAAATGTACTGTACAGGTGTTTCTGTATTAAACAGGACACTGTAAACTGTCATTTTCACTTTCAGAAAATCTGAACTGATGCTGACCAAATCTTCTGTCGCTTCTAAGGGGGAACAGCCAGAGGTCACCAGTGGAAAAACATCCAAAGACACGATTGCCTGCAAGATAGGCTGCTCAAGCTGATGCATAATATTACATTAAAACAAAAAGCATGTAGTCCCACTGGTACATTATTACAAAAAGCTGCATAAACATGAATGGTCATTTAAAATAACTGAAAGCGACAGGCACAAATGACCTTTAAGATGGAATAAAACCACTACTAATGGAACAAAAACTGACTGATGATTCACATTTATTTTTTGTCTCTGAACAGGCAATAAATTCTAAAATCACACAACTGTTCATTACCAAAAAACATGTCCTGTGGAAAAATGAATTTTGAAATGTCCTATGAAAATGTAAGTGTAGTGTAAGATATGAGATTGGTAACTAAGGAGCAGTAATAGATTTGGTCAGGTTCATGTCAGATGTGCCTGTGATTAAGGTCTTCATCGATTAAGAGAGAGTGACTATAGAGCAGGTCAATGGGTTAGAGACGAGAGACAAGTGTTGGGAGAGAAATGGGTGGGACATCAGGAGATCAGGGGAGGACAGGTGATTAGAGAGAAGAGAGGAGAGGTGGGGGGTGGGGTTAAGACAAGAAGTGAATGTGAAAAACAAACTGAGAGCAGCAGAGATGCTCCCTCATCATCCTGAGGGGCATGTTGAGGTAGAGCAGGGACACAGGCTGCGCTGATGAATACGTTTTGCAAGGCTCTCGGGGGCTGTCCAATCAGGCAGCGCCATTGATGAATAGTCATGAGTCACCTTATCAGCATCACCATGGTTACGCAGATGTGACTGTGGCCCTGTGAATGTGATGAGGGAATAGAAATGGGCCAAATGCCGCTCCGTCTCCTTCCCACGCACATCTTGATCACCAATTAGAGCCCAGCAGGGCAGCATCCAGGTCGTGTGTTGGGCCTCTCCGGCCTCGAGCATAAGGAGAGCGGGTTTTGAGTGAGGTGAAATGACCAGGGGGGATTTAATGTGTTGAAAGAGTGCAAAAAGGGAGGAGGAGGTGGGGTTGGATGTGGCTTGAATTATTCGATGACTCAAAATCACATTAATCACCAGTAAAGCCAGTTGACACACAGCACATACAGGTGAGGCCTGGCAGGATGGAGAGAGGGGAAGTAGATGACAGGATATTAAATGAAAATCTGGGAAATTAGATTGAACAGGATCAGAGGAGGGGAACGTTATAAGAGAAGTGGAAAAGTGACTGAAGGATGAGCAGGACATAAGACAGCTGCAGGAGATGAAATAAAGACAATGGACAAGGGATAATGGAATAAAGGACTGGGACAACACGTAATGATTTATACAATTCCCAATCCTCTTTCACAGACTTCTTACAAAAAGCAACAACCCTCTGAGGTGAGATTTTGTGAGATGATCACTTTCCAAAAAGACACAGCTCTAGCTCTTAACACTTGTTGGAATCCCCATCAGGATTTGAGAGACCCATTAAAGATAGATACCACTTATCTAGCACAATAATGCCAAGCAAGATTTCTTAATATATTTCTCACCTCGGGGAGGAAGCACTCTTTATCTTTCCTCTTAATCCACCTTCCACTAATTTTTCTTTATTTGTTCTCAACTGAACATTTTACTGCATCATAAGAGGTCACTGTCGAGATAAACCTTATATAATAATAGCAGTCTTCTTATCACTGATTTGCCAGGCCGAGTGCAAACAATGTTAATTGTTTTTGAGCCACAGCTTATCTACCTGCTTATTTATTTATGAGACAGTGGGGCAATCTCCTGCATATTTGAAACATGTAATTAGATTAGCAGGTAGCTCCATACAAAACATACTCAAGCTCTCAGGGTAATTATGTGTTTTTCCCCTCAAGCCAAAACGCAACTGGGGCAAATTTGTTTTATCTATCTGATCCCCATGTAAGTGTAAAGGTCTGCCAGCGTGTTCTGCGGAGTCGTCACTCAAAGACAGCCACGTGCACATTCATCCACACACAAAGGTAGAGAGGTAGACAAGCTTGATATGTATTTAGTCTTCTACACCTTGTGTAAAGAAACATTACCATCCGCTCACCATTCTCATTTCACAGCCTGTTGACTGTGTTTAAAGTGTGATTAATCTTGCATAAGGTGTTTGGTCGCATGCTCAGCACGGATGTGGAGTTGATGCATGGAGAGTGGTGTGTGAACTCTGCCTGGGAAGGTCAACATGCAGGATTCATGGAGAGATGAATCTGCCATCCTGTCAGTGTCAAAGTTTACCCAGATTCAATTCATGGATGACACATGCAGTACGTTTCCTTCTCACTTATAAACCAATCCTGACACGAATGCTTCATCTTCAGAGAGGCTGACCCTTTGCACAGCTGAGTAAAATACAGAAAATGTGTGTGAGTTTTAAGTTACTTCAACCTATTAGCCTGCAATCAGTCTATTTCTTTCTACATCTGCTGCAAAAGTTGTCCCAGGTTATTTCATCTCATTTCGTTGTGCACAGAACAGTGCATCAAAGAACCATGCCTGAAGCTGAGGAAGACTTTAGGTCTTGTCCCTGCCAGAAATTTCTTCTCCTGCTTCAGGCTACTTGCGGGGGGGCTTGATTGATTCGTCCTTATCACCTCCATTTTGACACTTCAGTAGACCACTGTTACTTCTTCATCACATGTCCTGATAGTTTTCTTGTACTTAATCTTTTGTCACGCCTCATTTTTCTCAGTTTTGCTGCTCAGATAAATAAGAAGCAAGAGGATATGTAATGCTATAATGTCCTCTGTTTGTTTTGGCTTTGCAACCTACTATATCCTTCCATCATGCTGCGAAATTGGACACTTTTAGCAACCTTGTTAGAAGCATATATATTTTATTTAATGCTTGCTATGGAAAAAATTTAAATAAACATGTTTTTTCAAATAGTGCAGCCCAGTGGGGAAATATAAGACAGTGACAGAGGTAGACAAGGAGAAAAATATCTCATGGTTTCATGTATGTCATGAATGTCTAAGAATAGACAGGCAATTTGCATGTAACAATAGCAGACACCTAGCAGAGGCAAGGATGTGTTCCATATCCTGCACAACTGAGTGTAAATAACAGGAATAAAAAATTAGAATTACTGCCACATGGTGCAGCTGTATGCACAGTCTGTGTTTCACACAGTAAATGTATGATGAAACTGAGGTGTTTTGGTGCTTGATGGAGAGTCTAGACCTTTAGAGAACCAGTAAAGATCTAAACAATTCACTGCCACTTTCAGTAAAAAAAACTTCTCTCTGCTTTTAACCTCTGTAATAATGTAATTCCACAGAAATCCTAAAATGTTACAGGCATTGAAAAATAATCTTAACAGACACCATGTACCCCAATATTAAGTTACATCTGTGGAATTATTCATAATGTGGATCGAAGACAGAAAGAGGAATGAAACGATATTATTCCCAGTCCCAACCCACCGCCCTTCTTCATCCTTTGACCTGGTACATGTGAAATCTACTGTGAAGCTGTGAGCACTGTGTACTGTAGGAGTGTGTACTGAGTTAATTTTTATTACCCCACATGATACTGTGTTTTACAGCTACGTGAACCATCAGGTCGAGCAGTAAAAACACACACCCTCGTTGTAAATACCAGTAACTTCCAGCATGGAGTGACATAAACCTGTGTTGTTGCAGCAACCCTTTTACTAAGATAGCATGTGCCGAGCAAACCTCTGGCTGTCGTTCGGATTTCGTATCGTAGAGTAACATGAACCACGGATATCAAATTTTCCTAAATAAATCAGGTTGCATACAGGTTGCGTTCTCTTCAGAGCCGACACTATTCAGTCAGAGGGGAGCGAGGAGACAGAAAAGAAAGCTATCCTGTAGATGAAACCTCCCTCTATCTGTTTTGTTTCAAATGTAGTGTTTGCTTCCTGAAAGCTGGGAGCTGCCTATATACAGGCAGATAAATAGGAGGACTAAATTGTTTTCTCAACCAGGTGATTTACTGCATCTCCTCAAATTGCCATCTTTCTTTTTCATCTCCTCTCTCGTTCCCTCTCTCTCTTCCTCCCTCTGCCTGTGTTAACTTCTTTCCAAGTCACTTCTCTCTTCGCTCCCGGGCTTTACCAAGAACCCATTTAAGATTCATTCTCTGATAAAATCAATTGCTAAATTCAGAGCAAAGAGATGAATGATGGCACTGATGATGGAGGGTTGCATATACTGAGTATAATGCAGGTTGCTCCTGGCTTCAAGTGAGGCTGGTGCATTCTGGCATTAACCCTATATGCATTTCATGATCATAGCTGTTGTGTTAAGTAGCTTATACCAAAACCACTCACTGAGTTTGATTGATGTGGAACTGTCCTGATGCAAGGTCAATACAACTGCTTTTGGGAACATTTCATCAACATCAATGGGATTCAATTTCTCTAGTCTTGGATTTTAAAATTATGTAATATACATTAATATAATCTCATCAGAAACTGAAATGATGCTGAAAGAAAGTATGGATATGTCTCTTAGCTTGCCTCAGGCAATACTCATAATTTCTCAGAGAATGGCATCAATAGGGTCATATGCAGAAAGATAAAGAAAGATGTATTAAAGAAGAGAGCTTTTTTACGGACATGAACACATATACTGCATACTTGGTTTCACACCATTATTTTTCTGCAAAACTATTTATATATGAGCATAATTTTAACTCTAAAAGAATTGACAGGGCTGAGATCTTGTCAAATTGCTGTTTCTACTGTGAACCCATAGAAAAATTGAAAGGACAAGCAACACCCAACCAATGTTTGGTGCCATCTTAATCACTCCAAAGGTCAACAGGAAAAAAAGGTGCTAATGAAAAATTCAGGTCATTAAAAAAATGCCATGGCTTCCTGTTTGCTAACAAAATGGTCTAATTGATATGAATGATATGACACGAGGGAGGGAATCATTTGAAAACCTTTAATAGCAGGTCCCCATGTGTTACAGTTCAGTCCCCAGTGATGTAGCTTGAAAACGGAGATGGGTGGTAAACAGAGATGCCTGTTTGATGAGCAGCAGCACCATTTCAAAGGTGGAACAGTGAAAAGGCTTAATCGTAACGTCGGAGGAGAAGACAAAAAGAGGACTGAATTAGGATGAAGGGGAATGTTAGAAGAGGAAAGAAGATGTGGGCGCTTCTCTCTTCTTACATGAATAAATGAGATCTGCATGTGGGAAAAATACCTCAATGCAGCCAATATTGAACCACCTGCATAGCTAAGAGGCCTCACATCAAGAGTCTTCATCAAAGGCTACAACCCCCAGCAGAAAAGGTGGTGAATACCTTTTTTTTTTTTTTTTTGTCAAATACATTCCAATTTACATACATTTTTAACCATTTCCACAATAAAAGCAAAAATCAAAGCAGAGTGTGGGTTGGGTTTTCTCAGGTTTTGTGTGTTGGTTGGAACTGAAAAAAAAATCTATTTTACAATGGGTGCAGAGATTTCAGTTGGTAATACATACTGATGTTCTGTCATGATCAAAGTATCCTCAGGCTTTTTAAACAAACTTTTTCTCTACACTTTATTCTACCTCTTTGTCCTCACAGTAACTCTCCTTCAGTCAGACTTTCTCTCAGGGCTGTGCAAACAGGTGTAAGCTAAGGGCTCAAGTTAGAGAAGGACCCATTTTGCATTGATTTTTTTACTCCCTCAGCCACTGAAACCACATTAAATTCCCACCCAAACAACATCTTTCTAAAGTAAATGAAGTACTTCTTCACTATGACATAAAAAGTTTTTTCACTATGTCTCAAGGCTGATTTATAGACCTGACATGGTGCTTTATCTACACCATAAACAATTTTAAACCTCTGAAGAAATAGTGTTTAGTTATGGGATTTTTTTTACAGAGGAGGCAAATCTGCCATAGATGTAGAACTGCCTGAACCTGCTAATGCCTAGATTCAAAGACTTTACCAATCACTGACTGTAACTAGTATGTAGCTTCGTTGACAAGCTGCAAATGACATGTACTATTACCGTGACTAAAATCACATATTTCTCTATGTTTGAGAATTGCTGGAAACATTTGGGATGATGTAAGTGCACAACTCAAAAAGTATATTACATAGATTTAGTCAAATTTAGACATTTTAATGTGGAAAAGTTGCATATTATAACTTTAAACGTTGCTTTTCTCTGGAAGGATAGGCTATATTGCAAAGATAAGTGATGATGTTAAAAACATTTAGAAAGATTGGAAAGTTGTTTTGAAGTGGAAGGCTGGTAAGGAATTCATGTTGAACTACAAATAATGTGAAGCACAGAATCTGAATTTTTTGCCCTTTAATGTTTGGTAGTCACTTATTTAGATTTAATGTTACTTGGTTTGTTTTAGTGTGACCTAGTGTGTCAGATCAGTGAGTTTGATTTAAAAAAAAAAAAAAAAGGATGCCATGTGGGAGCTAACAGCTTGACCAGCATAGTAACAGTAACTAAGGGGTGGGGTTTAGCAAACTGTCAATTATGCCAAATTTCTTTTTCAGTTTGTTTTGGTAGCTGCTGTTTAAAATAAGCTCCTAACCTTTACGCCTTCCCACAAAACATAATGTTTAAAAAGATAAAATAAAATCACACTGTGTTAGTTGTTTACTTGAGGGCTGTCTGCCGATTTCATAAGATCTGACCTGGAGCCTGCCTTGCCCAAATAGTTCGACCTGACCACCGCTAAATTGGCACATGAAATACACAGAAAGCACATAAGAGCCACAGCAGACCAATTAACCTTTAACTGATCCCACTTATCATAAAGAGCCACTTCAGGCATTAGGAGAGACAGCACAAGTGAGTGATAATGAAGGACTGTGTGTATTATCTACAGTGAAATAAAAACACACACACATTTGGATTTTGCACCCTTTGTAACCTCTGCAATCTATTTTGTCCTCCTGCCTCTAACAAGGTCTTTGACGTGACTACAATAATTTTCTGATGCCATCCATTAGATTTTCTTTTCTTTGCAACAGTTCATTATTCAATTATTGTAATAACATTACATTTTACTTTCCTCAAAAACAAAAAACCACCACAGGATACAAACTAACCACCACAGGATACAAACTAACCACCACAAACTACATTTCGAAAACTTTATTTTCAGCAATTTCTGTTCATTAGTTAGTTTGTAGTTTGTAAGTGCAAGATGAAGGTTAGCACTTTTTCTTTTGCAGCTATATTGTAAATATGCTAGTTGTTTCACTTCTACTTACAAATGTATGGACCTTAAATCAAGTAAAAAACAGAAAAGGGAGAAATAATGAATTTAAGTGCATAAATCATTCATAGTTATTTTATAGGGTATTAAATAAAATAAAGTGCAAATGCAAATATAACAGCAGTATCCTGTATCATTTTATAAGTTAAAAAAGAGGAAAAGGCTTTTTCATAAATTGTTAAGTGGTTTCTGAACATACATTTAGAGGAGTTCATGGATAATACTGACTTACCTTCACTGACTCATGAGATTCATCATCCACCTGCTTTACCCTCAGAATGCTTAGCGAGGGTTAATCATGTCAGCCTCCCTGTTCCCTTCTGTAACGCATCATCTATGGCACCGTCTATGGCACCGTCTATGGCACCGTCTATGGCACCGTCTATGAGTCTAATACATGTAATTATGTTGGAATGAAAGGCTCGATGGCTTCCTGAATGAAGATTGGCATCTTGATGGATGCAGTGATGGAAGGTGAGGCAGAACAGTCACGACAAAGGGGGACACACACACACACACACACACACACACACACACACAAGCCAGTGCTCGGAAAGGTCCCTCTGGTCTAATAAAGATGTATAATGCTATAAGGGGCAGCATATAGTGCTAACTGCCGGGATAATTCATTCATTCTTGCAGGGTGAATAGGTGTTTTTATCCAGCAGGCTGCTCCAGGCCATGCATGCAGTATCGCGCACCTCTGCTTGGCACACCAAATCAATCTACTGTATGAAAGCCTGCAGTTCATGACACAGACGAAAATAAGAAAAACATGGAATTTATTTCAGCTTGCTATTGTTACTAGATTATAATAATGTTAAATTACCGACTAGGCAAAGCGAGTAACTACCCGAGGGCCTCGGACCCCATGGGTCCCCTTAAAACCTCTAAGTCATTTGTATATCCAGTGGTTTTGGTAATTTGATTAATTGTAAACTTGAAAGATTTTTACCATTAAATTGCAAAATACACTAATGACAGACCTGCAATATTAGCTACATTTGTGGCCACAGAGAAACCCCATGTCTAAAATCTAAAATTGAGTTTTAAAAAGCTTTATTATCTTAAGTCATATATTTATTCATATTCCCAATAAAGTTGTTTTTATTTAAACTGACACAAACTGAGCCAAATTAAATTTCATTCCCCTGTAGGAGGACTGGTTGCACTGGCAACAGGACACATACACAATACAGCCACAGTATTTACCTGTTACAGGTTCCTGGTCTGTATCTAAGTTTCTGTGTTATAAAAGAGCTATTTGGATTGTAAATCTTAATGGTTGACCCTTAATGGGAAAGCCTTGTTATTCATGCAGAACAAATGAAAACTCTTCATGGTTTTCGGCAAGATTAATGCCACAGAACCTGCCTCAATTTATCATGCTGCCTAACCAGCCCACTCCATATGTGTGTGTACTTGTGTATTCAAGTGTGTCCTGAATCAAAGATAGTCCTGGAACCACTCAATACGAAAATAACTGATTACCTCTGTGGTGTCCCTAAGGACAGGGTGCCAAAGAAACGAATTGAACTTCTCCTGTCCACCTTTGTCCAGCAGAATCTTTGGAGTATTGTGTGTTCAATAAGCAATAAGAAAAAAATAGCTTCTTCTCCTCGAGGCTCATACAAGGGAAGCAAAATATCAATTTAAACTAAAAATAGTAATTTGCATTAACTAACTTGTCCCTCTTAAAGTGAAACTGATATCTGCTAATGGATTTCCAGGTCCAAAAATGAATAAAAAGTTTGACAGTAACGTAGGAGACTTTGAATTGAAGCTGTATCATTTTCAAAGGAGAGGCTCTGCTCCGTCATCACTGCAGCAGAATCAACTTTTCTGATTTCCACTTAATGCTTCATTGACCACCTGATGTGTTTCTTCCAGGTTTACTTGCTACTGTAGAATGAGTGTCTCTCCTTTCACACTGGTCTCACCTCAGATATACACAGTCTCAGCTTTCAGACACCTCTTGCCTCCTGCTGAATTTCTTATCATTGGATTTTTTTTTTTCTCTCCTCTTGACCTGATGTGCTGTATCATTTTCACTTTGAGCTTCCTCTTTTTCTGAGTGAGTGACTTTCAGTTTCAAGCTTTGCCAGGTCCAACAGTCTGCCCATCATTAGGCCTACTTCTTTTTAATTGTATTTAATCTTTTACTTGACTTTATATAGTTTTATTTAACATTAATTCTTAATCTTAACTTGTCTTACCTGTCTCACCTCTGATGTTTAACATGTCTTGGATGTTTAAAGCAGCACATAAGTCATTGCTGTCGTGATGCATGCAGAAATTTGAGATGCATAATTTGCTCATAGATTTGCATGCAAGATGTGAATTCAAATTCATCTAATTTATGTGCATAACAGCAGATCCTCAAATAAAAAGAAATAAAATAGGTTATACTCAAGTAACGATTTATATACAATTTGTGTGTACCATCAAAAACAACATTATAAGTTCAATTTAATAAGCACTCTCCTCTTCACTACAGACAGTTATCTTACACTTCCTGTTTGGAGAATTATAGGCCATCTTATCTTGTGCTGCATATTTTTGTTGAAAATAAGTAAACCAAGGACAATAGTTAAAAAAAAGCTACAACATTATTGCAACAGCAAAATCCTAACCAAAAATATGTTTGAAAACATCATTTGTGTTTAGCTATGTTCAAATGAAGCAAACCACTGGTAATGCTCTGTGTTGCTCAGTGGTACAGCAGTGACAGATTGTTTTTTTTAATGTTTAAAAAAATATATGGTGGGATATAATGAAAAACTATAATTGGAAAACTTATCTTAACACACTAAGTGATAAATTCATTGAATATTTAGAACAGCATTAATCACTTTATTCCTCATACATGTTTGACACATTCAAGGCCCACAGCAATCATGCACCTACACAGGTGTTTTCACTTATTTGCTTGATTAGACCTGTGTGAGGGCTGTGGTGGATGGACTCTGCTTGTTGCGCCTGTTAGTGGGGTACAGATTACACCATCATCAATCAGTTGTCACTGTTCGGCTAACGTGATAACTTACAACTGGCTATCTGAAACGGAGCAATGTTAGCATTAATTTGGAGTCCTATTTCTGACCACATGGCAAATGTAAGTTCAATATTCACCTTCTCTCTTGCTGTGTTTTGGTATAATGAGTATTATTGGGTGTGTAGCTGCTAAATGCCTGCTTGTTGCTAACTTTGTGTAACCTGTGGGTCCTGGGTAGAGTAATTTCTTTTTTATCTCTGTTTTCATTGAGAATAGCAACAATAATAATAATTTGTGCAGTGAAATATACACTACAAAACAACACAATAAGCATGATTGCTTTAGTGGTTTCCTGGATTACTTTTGAGCTAGCTGGAAGCAGCAGGTTGCCCATCTGAAAAATCCAGCAACCTCCCTAAAGGAATAATCAGTTTTTGATGATGTTGATTTAAGTTTATGGTCATTCTGCAGGATTTACTATGGTGCTGTCGAATTGTATTGTGTTATACTGATGAGTGGTTCTATTATTTTGTCCATCCTATTTTTAACAATGGCTAAATAACAGAAGCACATCTTTGTAAAATACAATTCAGTTCAACAGCACCACAGACTACATCCTCCAAAATGGCCATACAGTCAACAACTGTTTCAGCAGAAACTGAACATTATGATCATCATGAAGATGGGATCTATTGCAGGACTGCTGTATTGGACTGCATTAGTTTTACCAAGGTGTTCCTAATGAACTGGTAACTGAAACGATGCACTCCACAGATCACACGAAAGGACAGTGAATTTGAATGATGTGTTTTAAAGGTGCACTATGCATTCCTGCATAACGTCACTCCTGTGCCCCTAGTGTTTGTCTGCCGTTTGTGACGCCTGTGTTGTCTCCAGAGGCCGCGCTTTTTCACAGTGTATTCAGGCGGCAGGCAGCTAGCGGATCGAGGGGAGATGCCTATGATTTGACACAAAAATAAAATCGCTCTGAAACCATGCAGGAATGCATAGTGCACCTTTAATTACCTTTTTATTTCTTTTTCAAAGACAGACAGACATGTCGTCATTTTTTCCACAAAAAGTTTCTTGACTGACAAATGGTCAAGCAAAACAACTTTACCTGACAGTGCAACTTATTAACAACTCTGAAGAGTTGATCATCATCCTGCTCCATGTGCTGTTCAACATCATGTATCACATATGTTGAGGCAGATAGATGTCTTTTACATTTTAATAGGCTTTTCATAACAAGAAGACCTTATGACTTTGAGCAGAAAAGGGAAAATTGTGCTAAAACAGACGGGAAGTATTGACATAATTTTGTTGTTGTGGCATGTCATGGCCATAGCGAATTAATAATTTAATTACACTTGTTTAATACTTTTACCAACCAAACCTTGCACAACTCGAACTCAGTTAATAAAACCAAAACCATTGACTGGCCATTTTACTGTTTAAACTTAAACTTACTGTTTAAGCTATTAATATGTCTACAGACTCTCCCTAATGTCTGTCTTCATTTTCTGATTGCAAAACCCAGTGCTTGAAATCATTTTATCATCATTGTTGTTTTCCTTTTCATTTTGTACCTTCTGTTAAATCCCTTATGAGAATGTCTGTCTTTGTGAAGAATCTCTGCATGCTTGTATATCTTTACTTTGAATTCAGAATTCACCCACCCTTCATTCCTATTCATCAAGGTGTCAGATGATTCATCCGACTCCCCAGAGCCGGGGCCAGTCACCTGCATGGAGCCCTTCCTGGTGCGGAGGCTGTCTTGTCGGACGGTCCAGTTGCCCCCTTTGGCCTTTAGACAAGCAGAGCAGTACTACTGTGATCGCAAGCCGGAGCCAGACACAGTCACAGTTCCACCACGGCCCACCACACTGCCACTACGCACCCCGCCACTCATCGCCATCACCTCCGCTGACACTTGCAGGTAGGACTTTGTGCGTGTGCGTGTGCGTGTGTGTGTGTGTGTCTTCTCACTAACAATATTTTTTCAGTGGAATGGGTAATTAGAGTAGGGGCCGAGTAGAGTGGAGTGGTTTGTTGGATCAATACAGTCGCTGTCTGAAGTGACTGAGGACACATCACACGCTAAGTACCTGACACTGTGCTTACAGATTGAAATCAATGCTTTTATTTTCATTCATGTCAGTTCAGTTTAAAAATCAACTTAAGGACGCTTAAAACTTCCATGCGATATGAAGAGACCATAGCATCTGAGCTCTGCACTGCACTGAGATATTATGTTACTGGATGTTTTTTGTATTGTTACACTCTTTGTTGAATTTCCCCAGTAAAATGTTGTGACTGTTGAATTCATCCAGAAGCCAGAAGGCAACATTTTCTGCTGAAGTGAACAGAACTGAATAGTTTAACACAGTCAGCCATGCTTTTTAGTTTTAAGTCTTAATTTCCCCAGAACTCCTTGCAAATGAATCCATCTTATGATAGTCAAGAACTAAACAGCCTTGTTCAATGGATGAATTTAGATGTCTATATTAAGTTTAACACTTAATTAGATCTATGCCATTGTTAAAGTCTGTCTGTGTGAAATCAGCCCCAGAAGACAAACAACGAGGAAACATTGCTCATATTACAAGGTGGGGGGCTGTAGCTCTGCTGGTTGAGAGCGTCGTACATTTTGGTAGCCGAGTCTGTTTGTATGTGGAGGGAAAAAATGTAAGATGTTGTGGACAAAAATGTCTGCCAAACTCATGTAATGTAAAAGGTTGTTAATGTTTTTTTGTTTGCCTCATAACAACAAAGACAGCTCTCAGATCAGTCCCTGTTTTAAGCTGCCACATGATCATAACTTCACTTAAAAAAACTAAAATGAAAACCCATGATACACATTTACATTTTCAATGCGATGAGTTACCTATCCCAGGTAATTTTGTCTGCAAGTCTCTGCAAATTGAGTTTCATATCATAGTCAAATGAAAAGAAAATAATAGCTGCCTGAAATGTGGGAAATCAATTACAGTGTAATCTGGGAAATGGTTGGCAGTAATGCAAAGTATTCCTGATGTGTAATGGACTAATAATATTGTAAACCACGGGTATTTAAATGATCCCTGACTGGCTACACGTTCTAAGGAGTGTGACTCATCAAATAACTAGGCCTAATAGAGTTATGTTTGTCACCACTGCCACCGACTAATCTTAAAATAGGGAATTAAATGCATCATTTGAAACACGATAAACAAGATAAAAGCAAACTCGCAACCGCAGAAAATTACAGTCATGAAAAAACCTTTGCTTCTGATTATTTTCACATTTGACAGTGTGGTTTTGATAAATCTACAGTGTTGTATCGCACCGTAGTCTCAGTTTTCAGAGGTTAAAGCAGCTATTTAGTTGTCTCAGTTTTATGACATAGTACAGCATTACTTTTAGTGTGCACTCACAGTCTTTCCATGCTTGGAAAACATGACTATACAGCAACTGAGAAAAGAATCACACCCCATCCAGAGAATGCTGGAGAGTGTATCAGAGTGGTTTAGATGAAATGAGATTTGGCAGAGACAGGCACCAAGTCTCCGTCCAGCTTGATTCTCTGAGGAGAGACAGAAACAAACATACCAAACAGCATCCTGTATCAAAGGCTGTGGTCCGGTGGGGAAGTCATAATTTAACTTGGAACGAACAGCCCAGAAATATATCTAGACAGTTGGAAAGAGCATATAAATTCAGTGGTCAGTCAGTGGAAAATTCCCATTGTTCTGATTTAGTATTATACATGGAAACGAATGGCAGAGGACACTTGTCAATCAAAGAGAAAGTGGAGCTCCAAACTTGTCTTTGATCGTGATTGCATGTTTCAAAAGGCTCTGTACGTCCCTCATCACCATCGTGCTACCTGCATAACACTGCTCAATGGCTTGCCATGTGCCAGGTGAGAGAGAAAATGCATCAGCTTACTCTTACTTACTTTTTCTTGTCTTGTTTTTCTATCTCTCTTTGCTGAGGATGATGGGACCTGCAGTGTCTCACAGTGAATAAACGAATGGGCAGTGAGGTACAGCTTATTAATAAGGCCTGAGCTTGTTAAAAGGGCTTTAATTATAGAATATGTTTGAAGGCGCTGTGGACAGACTTTAAACAAGTCACTGACTTGTGGATGTCTTTATAGGGAAACAAGAAGAATCACTTAGTTCTAAACTACATTTTCAGGCAGGCAAAGCAATTTTCATGGCAACTCTGATGCACAGTGGAACTGATATAAAGTAGTCTCCTCTTATTCAAAATTTCTGCCTAAATATCAAGAACATGTTTATTCCAGGAAATACAGTATATTTTTGTGTTTCTCACATTTTTGTCTGTAGCTAGGTGTGTCACACATTTCCACTGTTCACAGCATTGCCTACTTGTATCCCGGACAAAAGCTGCTTCCCTTAATGAAGAAACAGTCAATACTGAATAATTTACTTGCAGTCATTGTGATAATGCCAAAAAAATGTCAGGCAGAGGTAGAGGCAGCCCATCCTCTTTGAATAACTGTCAGCAAACTTGTATGTGAACTTCAGAAAAGGGCAAACAATTCTCAAGAGTGTAGAACTGACCGCTCTTTGAAATCATGTTACAGTGGCTGGATAAGGATAGAGTAATATGAAAGGGTGATTATTGGAAGGAAGCCAAAGGCAGGACTGGTTCGACACAAAATCTTTATATATCGACTAGTTTCAATGATGTTTGTCATCTTCCTTTTCAGGATTATTGCCTGTAGCACCAAGAAAAACAACCTGATGTGAAATCAATGTGTTTTGTAGTGCGATACAGTATCTGCTTTTTGGCTTTGATTATATAACTTTGGATTTATTGTCAATTCAAAGGGTCAAAAAACATCAGGCAAATTTGAGTAGCAAGTATGAGCAATTTAAGAAAGATTTGGACTGTAGGGAGGAAAATTGATAATGGGGAGAATTTAAAAAAGGCCACACATCTTAACTCTGCTTCAGACTTGATTAATCTATAATTCAGCAGCAAGAATTGTGCAGTTGTGAAGCATTACAGATGAAAATCGTGCCACACTAAATGCCCCAACTGCAACTTTTGAGTGAATTTCAGTCACTTTAACTTTGTATGTGGTTAAATGAGACTGTCTGCATTATTAATGGACAAGTGAAGAAGTAGCATTAAAGAGTGCACGTTTTCCATTAGTTACTTAATGTGATTCTGTCCACTAAACAGTATCTATGGTCTTTGTCTCACTTAGTATCTACCTACACGCTTTTGCTTAATCTATGGCAAGGTAAAGATTTTGACATAATTTATTGCCTATAGTGCCTCAAAATATGTGATTGATTGTGCTGGTAGGTGCAGCATGATTTGCAGGTACTATAAATAATGTAAGGGTTGATGAAGTTTTGTTTGGTTTACATACACATTAATGTAAATTAATGTTTTTTTAATTGTAATGAATGACTGTAATTTTATAATTGCATTACCAACAAGACTCACAGTAGAGCACAACTCATTACCAACACATCAACAAATGGACTTACGGAAACGCTAACCAACAGCTGTTCGTTCTATTATTAATATGTGACTGTTTACATGTAAAACTATGCTGATAAAGGCAATATCAATAACAGTACCGGATATTAGGAATACTAGATCAAAACAAGATATCAGTACACTGATTTCCAAAATTCCAAAATTTCATTCAATTTTCATATGCATTATGTAAGAGATCAACTGTCTTTGTCTTTTGCTCGCTCTTTTTTACTTTTACAAACACACACAGCTACACACAGATTATAGATACAGATTCACGGACTGGTAGATACTGATATCGATCCGATATCTGTTTGTATTATTGTAATTTAAAATCTGTGCAGCTAACTGTGTGAAACTGAATGGGTTCATTCTCCAATGTGTAAGGTAACATGAGGCTGCAACAAAACATTACTAAGTAGAGACATTTGTACAACCACATTTTGTTTTAGGTATGTGCAAATTCGCAATATATTCTGGAAGGTTTATAAAAGTGAGTTGTGACTAAAAAGCTACTCAGTGTGTATTGGTCAGGTTTGGCTGATAACTTGCCCTGTTAAATAAGGTCAGTATTGGCACCAATAGCAATCAGGAAAAATCACTAATTATCACTGTCCTATAGATATCCCAGTGATTATTCCATTATCCAAAAAATAACAGTTCAGTGTAAGTATAAAAGAAAACACACATAAGAATAAA
Organism: Seriola lalandi dorsalis; assembly: GCF_002814215.2. Taxonomy (NCBI): domain Eukaryota; kingdom Metazoa; phylum Chordata; class Actinopteri; order Carangiformes; family Carangidae; genus Seriola; species Seriola lalandi. Next base: position 1,578,418 of record NW_019525497.1, read on the forward strand.
ATTCAAATGGCATATTAAATTTAAGATTGTATATTAAAATATATTATTGATACAGTATTTTCATCATGCTGGTTAAAAGCACATTATGGCTTGAAGCTTAAATTATATTGTTATTATATTGACAACTGACACATATGTTTACAAGTGGCAAACATTTGTGGCAAACATTTATGCTAATGTAGAAAGAAAGCTGCCCATCTGGTATATTGGTATTTCGTTAAGGTGATTCCCAGTGCATGCAAGTAATTCAAACTGGCACGAAATTTGTTTGAACTAATTTAACTAATTTATACGAAATCCACAGACTGTATCTGAACCTCCCCTCACTCTCATCAGTGCTTGCTGTCTTACCAGTTGTGGCTTTTTTTATGAGCTCCTGGCAAAATTCCTGAGGATGAGCATGTCAAAAAGTAGGTAAACAGAGGAGGCTGCACAGTTGAAATTGATCCCCGTGTTTCTGGTGCATCCTCTGCCTCACTTGTGTTAGCAGGTGACTCCTCATAAAGTTGGCAAACAGCCTCATCTTTTCACCTTTTGATCATCTATTTGGTGAAAAACCCAGAATACACACTGCACTACATTTCTATTTAGTCGTTTAGTTTACTGCTAAGTCAATAGGACAGAAGTCTGACCAGAAGTCTATAGACTAAAAAAAAAAAAAAAGTGACAGTCCTATAGAAAGTATGGCTAACTTCAGTACAGATAAAGGTGGACCAACACAAAGTCCACACATGAGCTGCTCATGTGCGCATGCATAGCACTCCTATTCCCTTTGCTGTGTGCTGTCCTGCCACCAGTACACTTTACCTCCCACTTCTGTTTTCAGTCACCTTGTTTCTGAGAAGATTACATTTCTGCTGTTAAAGCAGGAGAGATTGCATTCCCCACACTGTTAGCTTCTAGAGTAATGGGCTTGGGCTGCAAGGGAAGTGTGGAGGGAGGACGGACGAGAGCAGTCTTCCCTGAAAGTCCCCTTTCCCTTGAAACACAACAGAGGAGGAAAAATTTAATAAGGTGGCTTGATGTTTGCCCTCCTCTGCACCCTGTGGACATCACAAGCACACACACACATCCTGTAATGACCCGAGTTTAATGAATTATTGTGAAGGTGGGCTTATTTTACCTGTAATGAGCTTTATGCCTTCTGTTATGAATAAATCCTCAATTTGGTCAATTGTATCCAGTGTATGTCCACCTCTACAACCCTATAAAAACTGATATTTTTGTGATAAACCCAAATTTCATTTGGACTATTGGATCATAAAACTGGTTGTTCAGTGTTGTTACATGAGCCACCTGGCTCTCTGCCCACTCCCACCTCATGATTTTCAGGCATGGAGGATTTCAGGGGAGGTGCTTTGGGTGGGTCCCTCATGTATAATGCATTATCCTGTTCCCTATATCCCGTCGCCGCTTGTTCCTGCAGGGGACTTGAGGAGGGGAGATCAGTGTTATCATGTCTGGATGGTTTTACACAAACCTTACGCTAAGTTAGCACAGCCGTGGGGTTTATACAAGTTTGCATGATATTGTGAATGGACCATCCGCCCGCGTGGACTGTCCTGCGCTGAACATCTCACACTGCTGCAGGAAAACAAGCACCTTGCTGAAATGGGCGTGCACGGAGGAAGCGGGAAACACTTGGAAACCAAACTCAATTGAGAGTTCCCCCTTGTAGGACACATTCAACCCGCAGTTACAGAGGGCTACCTCGTGATGCGTAAATGGATTCATTTTTGACTCTGTCCGATGTGTTTCTGCAGACATTGAAGATACAGTTGATGGCGTTAAACTCATTACGTGAACCCCCCCAAAAAAACTGGACGTGAAGCACCCAGAGTAACTAAATAAGTTGTCTCATTACTTCTAGAGTTATAATTTTGCCTTCGAGTTTTTATTTAAGAACACATATCTTGCAATCTTGTCAACCACCGGTCATATCACCTTCCCCCAGGTCATTCCATTTAAGTGCTGCTAAAGTGTAAATTTAAAAAAAATATATTTTAAAACCCAACGTGGAGAGGAGGATGGACCCTGCCTGCGCGAAAGTGGGGACTGCGTCTTTAGTCGCCGGCGGCGGAACCGGCGTGAGCGCGAAGGCGCCCAAACATCTGTGGAGGCAGCAGAACCAGGCAGCGCTCTCTCCGCTCCACCACGCGCTGGTAGTGCGCAAGAACGACCGAGTGAGACAAAGAGGCTTTTCGGACACCGAGAGATACCTCAACCCGAGGAACATGGATCGGACTTACGCAGTGGACACGGGACACCGACCCGGGCTGAAGAAATCCAGGATGTCGTGGCCGTCGTCGTTTCAAGGTCTTCGACGGTAAGGGCAAAAGGAAAACTGCTTTGCTTCACCTCGTGTCTCTTTTTTAATTTTCCTCGATGAGGATGGGCGTTGTTTGCATTGAATGACGCGCGAGAGCAGAGAAGTCTTTTGGCTCGTATTTAGTCCTAACTTTGAGAAGGTTACAGTACATTTCTGGCTCAGCCCATGTTCGACCTTTGTTTTACATCACTTTCTGTACAACGCTGTCAAAAGCATTGACTGTGTGCTATGCTGTGATGGTAAAGAAAGCTTGGATAAACTATACGCTCGTCAATCGACAGTTAAACGATGAAAAAGAGAAAAAAGGACGCTAAATTATCGTCACAAGAGCATTGCATTTTATGCATCTTTTCACACTTTAAACATCACATACCATAACTTATACGTGTTTGTTTTTAACAGAAAAGAGCTTAGAGCACATTACAGTTGGCCGTTTAATTTGGGTCAGAAAGATGTGTCAGTCTGAAAAGGATGGGTTCATTTTTCAAACAAGAAGAACAATGAGGCAAAGTCAAAAGGGTAACTGAGTAATACACAGGCTTTTATGTTTGTGCTCATATATGTTTATTATCTAGCACACTAGGACAAATGGAAATGAAAGGTAGGCTTTGACCAAAGGCAGGTCACAGGAAAGTGACCTGTATGTACCGTGCCCTGAACACATCACATGCAGGCAGCCTCCTTGTGTCTTATAAGATAATGTTTAGTGATCTTCAGTACCCTCTTGGCTACTTAGTGTCTGTGGGTAGCCAAGTGTTCCTGTTCACTAGTGAAATTAAACTCTGTTCTGTGGGGGAAAGAGATACAATACGTCATCACTAAGACACAGTGACCACATTCTCTGAAATGACACTCAATAATCTGACTCACTACACACGACAACATGGATAATCTTAGCACACGTATGACAAGTGCTGGAGGTTGCTTGCGCATGAGCATTTAACCAGAGCAACTACTGTAAAAATGATGACAGTAATGTTTGCAATAAGAGTTTTTAGTGAAGCTCGCCTGCATACAGACGGATACAAAAGCAGCTCGGCACTCAGGCAGCCTGGGTGTGTGGGGAAATGTTTCTGCTCTAATTACTCACTTGTTCTGGGAAAGAGGGAGGAAAAAAAAAGAGCAACTGAAATGAAATCTGAGAAGGTCACCTCAGCTCCCTGGCTCAAGTGACTGTTGCAAATGTAAGTTTCTGTCAAACGGCTCGCTGTTTCCTTCCTCACTTCTTGAGTCAAGCTATAGCTTATTTCACAAGTTTTGATTCAGAGTGATACTCACCTGCAAGTCCAGTCACCAGGCAGCTATAGAAAGTGCATTAGCTTGTCTGGTCGACAGACAGAATGGTCCCTGTCACAGTGGCAGAACATTCACATTCCCTGGAAGAGCAGCCAGGGACAGAGGAGGAGGGAGGAAGGGGCAGAGGGAGTTATGAGAGCACAGGTGGAAGTGACATTGCAAAGTGGTGTGCTGGAGTAAAACACCCATATGATGTTACAATATTGCACTGAAATTATTCGTCATCCTAACAAAGTGAAGTGTAACATGAGATACTCATGCAGTTCAGCTGCAATAAAGATCAGTCAAGCACTTTTCATATTTGCTTCAGGAGGATAATTACACATAGATTAACCCAAACAAATCAAATTTCACACAGGGGGCTAATTATGTAAGAGACATATTGCTCTGAAGCACATATACAGGAAATTTTGTTCCTCGTACACCACAGCCCAGCATCCCATTATTTGCGGTTGTTCAATAGAGCTATTTGGTTGGTTGTGTTTTTACGTGTATCCATTGGGTTTTATGTTTCCGTAAGTCTTATTTCAGTGTCTTCTCCCACTGAGATTTGCAAATGCCTCCATCTGGTGTGGATATCATTAAATGAACGCACCTTGTATTAGGGGTAGGAATCATAATATAAAATCCTATCATGACTCATTGTTCACAGTAACATGCAGGTGATTATTCGATGTACGTCATACTGCAAGACAATTCGAACAGCAGCTATTGTGGGAAAGCTGAATGGCTGCAGTTAAAATGTGTGCAGTAAAAGGATGCACCTCTGCCTCAAAGTGAGTCAAGTTTTTTCATTCTTTGTACATTTATCTAAAACCTAAAAATAACACATTAGTACAAAAAAGACAAATATGTAAAATTCATGATGCATTGTTTCATAAAAAAAACAATATTGTTCAGTGTATTCCCTTATTGACTGTATCATCCAGACACCAGTGATTTTGCCCTTCTGGCATTTACTGGCATTGATGTGTTTAAAAGCCTTTTGTCAGCCTTTGCAAACATGCAGCCAAGCTATAGCTGCTTGACAAGGGAGACAGCTAACTCCTCTAGACTCAACAGCTTTTTAGCATATAGTCAGACTTTTCAGATACTCTTTAGCGTACACAGAGCTGCTGCGTGATGCACGTGCTGTTTACCTTTTAAGCCATGTGTTTGATCGATTTTCCAATTAACCAGGCTGCAGCAGGTCGCATATCATCACATCAAAATCTCAGCAATCAAGCGTTTGCTCCAAGTCTGATGGACAAGACCTATCCTGATTGCAACAGACATAAACAACTTCTAAGGCAGTGTAAAAAACTAATAAGAGGAGCCAGCAACTTGCTCAACGCATACAGCTGATATCAATCTTGCGCATAGAGAAAGAGACAGCGAATCTTTTCCTCAGAGGACTGTAGACATTGCCGTGTGTGCCTGAGTGGCTGGTTTGGCACAAGGTCCAGCAGCCCCAAGGTAAAACACATCACCCAAATGTGTCACAATCCAGGCTGGGCTTGGATGCTGCTCAAGGCTTCTGTGAGACCTCAGCAAGAATCTGGAGCATCGTTTGATGAGGATATGGCATTTCTCCCATTCCTCTCCTGCTGCTTGCCTGTTTCTACCATTGGGACACTGCAGGGGGCTTTTCTTTATCTGTGGAGCTGTCAGTGAGGAGGAGCATCATGATTTCTCTAGTCTCTGTCCAAAAGCAATCAAGATTTGGCTATTCAGTGGGCGGAAAAGGAAATGTCAAAACAAAAAACATTTAAGGAGGGAAGGGGGAAGAAATGGAACGTGCTCCATCTGGACATTTGGTCCCATCAGCAGCAGATTGCAAAACTTACCCCTGCCCTCTCACTGCGTTGTCTTTAACGGTTGTTGATTTTTCTCCAGCCAATCCTCCTCCTCCTACTGTGACTGCCATTGCTAGAGTGAGGTTTTTAGCCAGTATGAAGCGTAACCCCCTGGCTATGTCATTAGATCCTAAGGGTGTTAGTGAGAGAAGCAGGGACTGCTGTTGGGTACATGGCTATATATAACCCCAGTCACGGCCACTATTACTGTCATACTGCATGGGCTGCTACAGAACTGGCACAATACACACATACTGTATGGCTTTACTCCGAGGCATGTGAAAGATGTCTAGAACGTGCTAATGAACACATCGCTAACATGGTATTAAACTTTCAATTAACAGAGATCAGCATCAAACATCATGTAGCTTGGGTAATGGAATGGTTCATGAGTGATAATTTCTGACTTTGTGAGATTTCCTATTGTGTTTGGTGTCACAGATGAAAGGCAGCAGAGCTGATAATTATGTTGAAGCCGGCCCCTTGTCTGGGTCTTGTTGACCTGTTCATTCAGACAAAAATGGAAGGTGTAATGAGTATGTTTTACAGACAAGCTCTGTGATTTACCTGGGCTTTGAAAGATGAGCATGTGCATTAGAAAGTTACTGATGTAGACATATTGAGGTGGGAAGTCAATTTGAATCTGGCAGATGTGGATTAAGGGCACAACCACTTAGGAGAAAGCCAAAGGTCATTCATCATATGGGATGTGTGAGATTTACAGGCAATAGTGCTGCAGACCTGATTCTTGTCAAAAGCTTGGTGTTATAAAAGCAACATAATAGCTGTACAGTAAATACAAATACTGAGGGGATAAAGAATTGTCATCTATTTAATTCAGAAACTTCTATGTTATAGTATAGCTGTACAGACTAGAACACCTGTAGGGTTATTATACTGCCCTCCCGGAAGAACCAACTCTCAAGCACTTACGACATCCACAGCACCTTTTGTACCTACGGTACCTGAGTCACATTTTTAGAATTTTGGCATCAACTTGATACCAAAGTATCTGTTCTAGTGAAATCCCCAGTGCAGAACCAGTGCAGAGATTACAGAGGAAATATTATCCTCCTTTTTGGATCTACTCTTGATTGATGATCAAGCTTTTAATGTATTTAATTTAAACAAAAACTCAATTCAATGTTAACTATTCTTATAAGATACAGTATAACTCCTACAGAATAACATTAAGGCTTGTGCTGCTTGCCATTTTTTCAGTTTGGCTTTCCTGAACAGACTGTAGGCGCAGTGTCTTCAGTGAGGTGCCATAAACACAATCTAGTTTGACAACTTGTTGAATTCCCTGATGACCTGTTTGTCCTTATCAGTCTTGAGCAGTGCTGATGCCTTTTAGGTAGCATAAATAGAGCATGAAGATTAATTGAGAGTACTAACCATCCTAAGAGCCTTCAGGAACAAACTTTGAAGAAAGATAATGTCAAAACATATTCTATATATTCAGATATAAAAGGCACTCGATCTGCGATTGCTTCTTTCAAAGCCTATGCGTCATACTGTGGAGAAAGGAGCCTTAAAACCTTTTGTGCATGTTAATGTAAGAAGTACTGGAATTTTTCAAAAAAGCAGCTATTCAAATAATGGCGTAGTCACAAATTATAGCTGGGAATTGGCTAGCAGCAACACATAAAAGCCAACTGCCAATACAAACAGGGAAAAAATAAATAGGGGAGAAGGAAATATCTGTAGCCTATAGCTCATATGGTAAATCTACTATAATGTTCTTTTCCACAGCACTAACTCCATCAATGCAAGATTCATATTATACTTATATTACTCTTATTATATAGTCTATTACTATATTTTGTTTTTCAACAGAAAAACAAGTCAACAACTACAAGCCACTACAACTCTTCAGTGGTGTGTTGATGTTCTGTGTTTTCTGGAGCCATTGATGAATGATGTCAGCGTTGGGCCTCATCTCTTGACACTCCTGCTTTATCACTGCAATACGCTGGTCGATACTCCTTTGGTCCTCTCCATCATCTATAGTATCAGTTTGCTGGGTGTCATGTCAATGACAAATCTTGGCAAAGATTTCAATATCATGTAACTCTATGCCTAAACATTTCCCAACCACCAAGACTTTATAATTGCAGATGAAACTTTCGTTATCTTTCTTGAGGACAGAAGGTTGAACATCTGATGATCTTTTCCTCCCTGTGTTTGGCACAGAGAATTTCTGTCTCATGGTATCTACCGCATCAACGTTCACTAAAAGCCTTCTTTCTTTTTTGTGCTTGTTTCTCAGTGACTCATGCAAATTAAATAATATTATATACTGTAACATTGAAAAGCTGGATGTCAACAGCTTTTCGACATATTACATTAATTTTTACTGACTTTAAATGCTAGGTAGAAACCCCCCCCCCATTCTTGCAAGTGAAATGCTTTTGCCTGACAAGGCTGAACAAGAACAATGTCACAGACGTAAAGCAGCCTTCACTGTTTGGGAGAAAGGTGACTGAATGAGTGAATGTGCTTTTTGTAAACAATGAATTAGAGTGACCACAGGGTTGCAGACAGGTTACCTGGGACTATGTATGTAAATTAATTTGTTGGCATGTTACATTCTGGATGCAGGAGTGTATTAATGTTTTAGCACAGTATTTCGATTTATGTATCCTAAGAACTCTAAAAGAAAATGAAACATTTCTTTTTATTACTATATGCGAGGTATTTTGGGCTTTAAAAGTCAACTGTTTTAAAATATTTAAGCTGTTCATGTTCTGCAGATCTTTTGAGCGATTATACTTGTGTGTCCAGATCCATAACTTTCCTTCAGAAAAGGGAAGCTGAGCAGGACAGACATTAGGAGTTCCACATACTGATTGTGAGATTGATACCTGCAAGTTTTAAGTGAGGAACGTACATCCTGATGTATATTTTTGAATGCATTTCTACATTTCCATTACATCCTTGATAGTTTTGGGTTTGACAAGATTAGTCGAATGACAGAGGATAAATTGCCAACTATTTTGATAATAGGACTTGATAATTGTTTAAGTAATTTTAAGCAAAAAGTCAAATGTAAGAATTTGCTGCATTTCTGGGAAAATAATCTGCAGATTAATCAATAACGAAAATAATCATTCATCGGAGTCTAATTTAATTCCGACCGCCACACACCAAATAACATAAAAATGAAGAAGCGATAGTACTTTAAAGAACAGCATAAAGGACATGAAGAACCATACCCTATATAAAGAGGTGCAGTTGGTGATGGCTTAGTGAAGAGCCTTTTGAAGAGCCCTTTAAGAGCTATTGCTTTTCTGAGAGAGGGTGGTCACTTAAGGCATATCATACAAGTCTAGTGGCTGTCCCTAATTATCAAGGTTTTAAGAGGATGTTTTTTATTGCGACGAAATATATTGGTAAATGGTGTGGTGATGCAAGCATACTGACACTAAGAACACACAGTAAAGGATTTACTGTATGGTAGAACTCCACACATTTTGAAAGCTGGTGCACAAAAATACATTTTTGTGGGAAAGTGAATTGCACATTCAAGGCATGCCCTTTACCAATGCAAATGCTATTTGACATTAGCGTTAACGACTGGGAGGAATAATGTTTGGTGCACTCATAGATTGTTGTGCTGTACTGCTAAGCAGGCAAAGTGGAATCCTGCTTAGGAAACTTATTCATCCAATGTGAGAACTGGACAATGTCTAGCAGGAACCAAAGGCCAGTGTTTGTGACGGGCTCTGGGAAACCATTATTGCTTCATAAGAGAGAAGAGCTGAGCTGAAATGGCGATATCTCAAATAGAAACAGAGCTCCAACAGCGTATGTGAAGCAGAGAAGACTGGTCATCTAATTTTTACCAGCAGGGAATAGGCATTTGTTTTTAATAGCCCTTCACTGGCTCCTTTTCCTCACTGGTCATCTGCTAGGCTAATAAAATGCGTGGAAACCATTTCTGAAGGACAATCTTGTAAAGGGCTTCAAGCCAAACCCTCTCTAAACTGCCTGCTTGATGCTGGGTGATTCCCTGAGCTCTTGGCTGGCTGTGCTGTACTGATCATATTACACTCAACAGGGTGATGAAGAGCTGGGCTAGAAAGTGGCTGGTCTACAGTTTGCTGATTGTTTTGAGAGAGACCATACAAACTTATAACTTATTAATTATTTCATTCAGGATATCTGAACCAAACCTGTGGGGAGAACTATGAAAACAGAAATGACATGTCAGCATTCATTACATTTTAAAAGGCACGTGTTCTGTCTTGACATTACAAAACTACACTACACTATAGATCATGTTTCAGCCAGTCCAAAGAATTAATTATTTATGCCACATGAGAGGTGATTGCTTTAAAACACTGTAAAACACTGTGTATGCCACAGATTAGTAGATGTATAGTTAATGTTTCTTGTCTTGTTGCTTGTTGTGTCTTTGCATATGGACTTAATTGAAACTATGAGTGGCTGCTTTTGTGATTAACCATCCATGCTCTGTAAAGGCATTGCCCTCCAGTTGACCACATGCCTTTTCAAATACAGTAAAATAAGTTATCACATTTATATAATTAATAAACCATAGGCAGACAGGATGCCTCTCTAATGTTTTGGTGGAAATGCTAATTTTTAGTTTTCTGTTTATATCCCATAAAGGTTGTTTATTAAATAGTGAAGTAGTAATTCTTCGAGAAAAATAATTATATGTATAAAATAATTATTTTCCAGTAGGACTGGACAGACTGATTTTCAGCAAGAAACAGTATTTTAAGTGGAGATCAGATTCTCCATAGAAGCAGGGGGGAGTGAAACCACCAGTGTTGTACAGAGCTCTAAAGTGCACTCATTTCTTTCAGTGGCATGCTGATCAAGCAGACAACATTTTGGGGAACAACACATTCCTTAACATCAAGTGACACCACAATTAAAACATATGATCTGACTCAATTGCTGCAATTGATCAGTTATGTTGCAACAGATAGTAGAGCAGCAGCTATGAGGCACCACCCGCTGGGAGAAATGGACTAACAACAAACAACCTGACAGCAAGTTACAATGCTCCCTCAAATGATCAGGATTTCATATACTGCACTGTAATGAAGGGAGCTGTCTGGGGAACTGTCAGTCATGCTAGGCTTCAATACCCCATGCATGGTGCTTGGTTTCTCTGATTATTTCCATCAGATTTTGATTACTCTTTTTTTCCCTGTATCAATTTTCTGTCTTTCTTTTTCTTTTTGTTCTTTTTAGATGTATTTTTTATTTTCTCCATCTCCTGATTGACTGACACAAACATGGGCATGTTAACACATTGGTTTGTGCATGTAGATTCATACTGACATGCAGTTACTCCCCTGTTTTTCATCTTTTGTACTGTCCATCCTTCCATTTCTCTTGTTCTCACCTATGCTGCTTACATCTATTGATTCCCCTTTCATATTTCAGTATCTTAGTCCTGAATGATTTGCCTCTTAGGCCCACATGTCTCCTGCCACATCTGTCAGCTCTCATCTGAAGACCTGCCTCACACACATCTGAACCAGCCCTCTCTGGTCATGAAACAGGAAAGTAGTGGGCTGAATTCTCACCACATAAACGACTGATTCCCTCGAGCTCTACATCAGTGTTAAAGGAGGTTAAAGAAACGAGACACATGTTACTGAATAGCTTGAATAATTTTCCATACATATTACTATTACAAGCTCTGTCACTGATTCAAATTAATGCAGCTCAGTGCAGCTTTATGCTTTTTGGCTCATTTGTATGGACTGCCAGTCCAAAAAACAGTGGCTGCCTATATGTTGGTTCATCATAGAGGCACGTTGCCGTTCATCGTTCAGATCCGGATACAGTTCGAAATGAATGCAGACACGGATAGTGATTGCGCATGAGGTTCTGTTTTTGCTACATTGGGTGTCTGCATTCATATTCACATATGTTTGATGGCACACCTGGTCAACATAAACAGAACCACAAGGCGATACATCTTAGGTTGCTTCATGGACAAACATCAGCAAATTACCACATTTACGTCAACCCTTGTGGCCACATGGTTGAGGGAAGTATACATTTGACTGTATTGGCGTTGTTAGAGCTTTACGGCCCCTTTGTAGTATAGAATAAAAGTTCAGTGTTATGATAGTCAGAAAGGAAATGCAATCAAAATTTTAATCAAGGGAAAATAATGTTAGTAGTAGATGAGTATGGTCACACAACATTAACAAATAACTGAATGCCAAGGCTGGCCAGCAGTTATGCCATGCCTTTTGTGGTGTACAGTGCAATGTCCTGGAAGAAAGACAAGGTCATTTGTAATTTGCATTTTTTGTTCCTTGAGATAGATAAAAGCAATGCAGCCCATCTGAGGACATGCATGCATAATTCATCTTTCATCAGGAATGCTGTTCTAGGAAAGAAATGTATCATGTTGAATTCAATCATAACAATTGGTACAGTAGACCAGGTATTACAGTGAAATACTTTGTCACACCAAAGAGAAGTCTACCAGTTTTCTCACATTTGTATTGTTTGTTCTGTTACGACAATCGCCCAAAATTGATCAGTTCATTAGATCCCATTTAGACTTGAAAGGCTAATAGCAGAAGTAATCTGTATGTATCTATATGGTCAGTACAAACATAGATGTAAACGGCTGTAAACAACCTACTGCACAAGCTACAAAGGGAAGCTCTTCTACCTCTAGCTAGGTTTTAGCATATTTTAGCAAGTGTGTGTTAGGATGATACTGATCATACTGATGGGCAGTGGAAACGTGATTTGTGCTGAAGGAGTGGTTTGAGAAGTTTCTGTGGCCAATGTGGTACCTCCTTCTGTAATCCACCATCACTGACATGAATTCAAGATGACCATTGCAAGCTCTCAATGATGAATGCAACTAGTTTCTGCCTCTAAGTGGCAAGCTTACAGGGTGTGTGTATGTAATATTGAAAACATTTTAGTTGGAGTGCAGTTTAAGGACATGACTCATGAGTTGATTTCATGTCACTAGGGATTTGACTGGCTAATAAATCGGCCCAGGACCATTTGCTTATTAACAGGAGATGGATTTCATAGCAGACCCATGAGGAAGAATGGGCTTGATGGCTCCTATTACAAAGCCATTAGTTGATCTCTTAAGATTGCGTGGCAATCTTTGTAGTTACATCATCATCAGAGGCCGTTCTGCTGTGCACAAGTTAGCGTAAGATGTGGCCCACTCGGATTATCCAGCTTTAACTGTGCATTGATAACTGTACTGCTAAATCATTACTGGTAGTGTGTAAGCTATGCCAGCAACGTTAAAGTCATAGTCTCCAAAATCTCTTAAGTATCAAGTCCTCACTTGGTGTAGGCTTGAAAGGTGGCTCTTCCTTCACAGATAATGAGGCTGTGGTTCTCTTAAATGCATTCATTCAGTTATATTGAATCCGTCAGTTTTACTGCTGTACAGTTTTGTCTTTACTTTTCAGTCTACTGGTGTTGCTAGTTCAAAATGCAGAGTGCTTCTCCTGTCCCAGATTTGGCAAGCTGACTGTGTTTCTGCCACTGTCACAGTGTTTCCTGGCAGTTTTTACTTTATTGTTTATTGTGAGACATTGGTCCTCTGTATAAATATTCACTTCCATCTTGGCTATGACTTGACATGTGGCTATGACATCTATTCATCTATTCAGTCGATCCATGCCTTATGAAGTCTGACTCCATAAACATAAAATATCACAGAATGTAGTGGCTAAAAAACAGAGTAAGTACTCTCTTCATCTGTCACATGCTGTGACTGTTGATGGCACACTTTCAGCAGCTTTTCAGAGACATACAGAAGACAATTGCCTATCTGACAAATTTACAAAATGGGAGTTATAAGAATCTTGATGGAAAAGAAGCTGGTACAACCTGTGAGACCCTATTAGACATATTGTTGACAATGGCTTCCCTTTTAACGATTCTGTCAACGCCGTGACTTGTACTGTAAATTTGCATGGTGCAACTTGAAGGCCAGTTGTACATTAAATTAGATTTATTCAGTATGAAATGCATCTGTCCCCTTTGTTGAATCATAATCTGCTTGCATTTTCCCTGAATGCATTCACAGAAGGTCACCTTGCTCATTTGGGAAATAGTCACCATGGCTACATTAGTTAGAGGGGTGCACTGATTTCATTAGTGATGAGATCTCATGAGGCTGCTTTGAGGACAGTGAGGAGAGTGCAGGAAAGGAGAATAGACCTTATTTGTAGGGAGTAGGGGAAGATGAGGAAGTTCTTATCTAAAGCAGTTTTCATCAAACCCATAACTAGGTGCTTGCTTTTTATATACTTTTTATTTACTTATACATACTTTTTTTAACCTTTAAGGTCTTGTATGGTGGCAGCTGTCTTTACAATTTATAATTATTCTGCCATCAGTGTTTTTAGAATTATGCCTTTCTATTATTTTTCATCCTGAAAACAGTAGGGACACACAGAAAGAGCTGTTCATTACCAAAATTGTGAAATTTAAAAGTACAATGTGGAGATGTTGAACACTGGTAGTGCTATGGATAGGGTTGGGCAATATGGACCAAAAATCATATCTCTGTATTTTAAGCTGAATGCTTGATATATACATGAGATATGGTAAAAGTCAATATACCAAGTATTATATTATATACAAGTATTGTAAGTATAACTTAATATTTTTTATGGTGGAGATGCATTCAACATACATTGCGTTTGGGTAAAAAGCAGATGCCCTCTTTAATTTGCTGAGCAAATGCACTAAATACATACATATGAAGGAAAGAATCACAAAGTTTTTGTTGGAAAAACAGCTACTGATTGCAAAATGTTTCACGCTTAGCAGGCAAGGCCGCAAGTCTAGCATTTCTTTTTCCACGTTACGATCCCTGATAACAGACTTGGTTGGCCCTGAGCCAGATATTTGCCACACTTGACAGTTGTCCAGATTCATGTAAAGAAAAGTATCTGTTAATGGGTTTTGTGCAAGGAAAGAGTCAAGGAAACAACTCACAGCCTCACAATATGAATGCAGAAGTTGTAGAAGCTCTGCTATTTCTGTCATACTTTTTTTTCATTTGGCTATATATGCTCACAGAGAGTCAAGGTTAGGGAAAATGTTTCAGTCTGTTAGACTTGATCTATTTTCTCTAGATACAGCAGCAATAAAAAAAAAAAAAAAAAGTGATGTGTCTGCAGGGCATCTTGGAGCACTGAATGACGGTGCCCTACTTCCATCCTGTCCCTCTGGTATGCCCTACCTGCCTGTGTCCATCTACGTCATTTAGCCTCAAGATGATGCAAGGCTCAGCTGTAACAAATCGGATATTCATATTTTAGACGCTGCAGGCTTTGTGTCATGACCATTTGAGAAACAACTCTGTTTTTCCAACTGCTCATTAAGTCAAAAAACTGAGCTAATGCAGCTTGGACCAATGAGAACAGCAAAGAGAAATACATTCTTGGTCCTTCCTCTTCTCTCAGCACTCGAGGAAAATCCACGCCAATCATAATCCATGTTTGTCTTCTTCATCGATCCCTTTCTTTTTTAGACTCCTTCCCCTGAACTTCCGAGTTTCCTTTTAATCTGGAGATCAGAAATGTTTGGACGCTTCCCAGGTTTTTCTGGCGTAGGCTCCGCCATACTCCTAGTTGCTGTAGCCTACTCTGTCTCTGTCGCTATGCTTACTCCCCTCCTCAGCTCTGGCAAACCAGTCATTGCTGGTTAATGTAAAACTCATGCTACCAGTGATTCAGCATGGGAATGTCTCCACAGACACCAGATTTAAAACTACGGTATACTGTGGATAGATAGAAAAATAGAATAATTTAGGTGTAAATAAATAAAAATTAAATAAAAATATTTAGACAGCGCGGCTATAGACTTGGATGTGACAGTGCAAAAATAGAATAATGTAGTTGTCAGTGATGGGTTGAAAGTGACAATTTATATTAATATTGAAGCAGCAAACAGATGGAGTGGATACTGGATGCTGGAGAGATATTGCACATATTCAGTTCAAGCCCGTAAAAAGTTACATGATAAAATGTCACATTATTGTCCCAACTGAAAGGGTTTTTATGTGATTTCCCTGCCAACGGAGGAGTTAGAGAGTCTGATGGCCTCCAGCAGAAAGGATCTCCTATACCGCTCAGTCCGGTTAAGAGGAGCAATGAGTCTCCCGCTGCGTGGGTGCATGCAGTGGGTGACAGCGATTGCCCATGATGCTGAGAAGTTTCTGCAGCAGCATCCTCTCAGACACATCCACCAGTTGACTCCCAGAACAGGACCAGCCATCTTCATGAAGGGAAATTGTAAAATTAAATTGTCACTTTCAACCCATCACTGACAACTACATTATTCTATTTTGCACTGTCACATCCAAGTCTATAGCCGCGCTGTCTAAATATTTTCATTTTATTTTTATTTATTTACACTTAAATTATTCTATTTTTCTATTTATTGAACAAAGTATTTAGACTCGACAAAGAAATATCTTTCTCTACCCTGTGTTTCTGTTGCATTGAGAATATTGATGGCACAACAATGTCCTTTGGGAAATTCAAGCCTTTCTTTGTTTACACAATGCTGATTAAGCGTATCACCACCAGGTAAATCTTTCTGTATTCTACAGTATACCCTAGTTTTAAATCTGGTGTCTGTGGAGACATTCCCATGCTGAATCACTGGTAGCATGAGTTTTACATTAACCAGCAATGAGTGGTTTGCCAGAGCTGAGGAGGGGAGTAAGCATAGCGACAGAGACAGAGTAGGCTACAGCAACTAGGAGTATGGCGGAGCCTACGCCAGAAAAACCTGGGAAGCGTCCAAACATTTCCAGATTAAAAGGAAACTCGGAAGTTCAGGGGAAGGAGTCTAAAAAAGAAAGCGATCGATGAAGAAGACAAACATGGATTATGATTGGTGTGGATTTTCCTCGAGTGCTGAGAGAAGAGGAAGGACCAAGAATGTATTTCTCTTGGTTGTTCTCATTGGTCCAAGCTGCATTAGCTCAGTTTTTTGACTTAATGAGCAGTTGGAAAAACAGAGTTGTTTCTCAAATGGTCATGACACAAAGCCTGCAGCCTCTAAAGTATGAATATCCGATTTGTTACAGCTGAGCCTTGCATCATCTTGAGGCTAAATGATGTAGATGGACACAGGCAGGTAGGGCATACCAGAGGGACAGGATGGAAGTAGGGCACCGTCATTCAGTGCTCCAAGATGCCCTGCAGACACATCACTTTTTTTTTATTTTTTTTTTATTGCTGCTGTATCTAGAGAAAATAGATCAAGTCTAACAGACTGCAACATTTTCCCTAACCTTGACTCTCTCTTTACATGAATCTGGACACCGCTGCATTCCAGAATAACAATACTACTGTCTGCATAGGGGTAATATGACTTGAAAGTGCCATTACGATATATCTCCTCGTAGAATCTGCAACACTCATGCAACATGTTTTTACATGAGGTTGTGGAGGAAGTTTATAGCACTGTTGTTCTTCATTGTCTTTGCTCTTAGGTAAACCTCACAGACAGCCTCACCTGACACTCCGAAACCACGCAATCCCCATACAAGGTGTGCACCATAAGGGACTGAAATCTCAATCGCATCTTAACCCATTTGTCTTCTCTTGTCTCGTTCCATTTATCATAGTCACCCACTGTCATGACTCAGTGTCGAAGTTAAATAGGAAGCAGTGGAGAGAGAGAAGAAATAAGTTTGATTTCCTTCACATGATTAAAGATCTATTAACTACATTTATAATACCCTCGTTTACACAATTCATTAAGATATATCTAAGCATTGGAGAACCTTTGCTATATATAATTCAACACTGCATCCACTGTACACTGTTGTTTTAAAAGTGTTGCTTTAAAGTTGTGAGTTGCACAATTCAAACCCTGACATAGTGTGTGTTTGCCATAATGAGTGAGGTTTGCCCTCTAGCATATTTCCCTTGAGTCAGGATTTAATGAGACTGCAGGTCTGTCTATCATATTGAATCATTGTTTGTCTTCTGGTCCTAAGACAGACCCATCTCTGATGCTATATATACTGTGAACTGGGTCGTACTCCTGCAGGAAAGAACTTTTTCACTGTCTACCTACCATGCTGGTTTAAGGTTGGTCTCCTGATCATAAGGCTGTGACATGATGCAGTTCTCTTTTTGGTAAAGTACTTGTAACACTTCAGAAAACTGCTACATAAAAGAAGTTTATCATTATTTAATTTAAAAAAGTGTGTACTCTGCGAATTTGTACCATACATACAGACCTTTATGTGTCAGCTGGGCTGAATGTGAAATATAGAGGAGAGACAGATAACATCATAGAAGGAATTTTATTTCATCACATTATGTTCAGAGTGAAGATTTTTTTCAGCTCACAGTCTGCTGTATAATGAGCTTTATAGATGTGTGTGGCACTGAGACTGATTCACATACCATAAATCCCAATTAAAAACATGAACTTTTCATTACCTTTATCACAATGAGTCGCTTTGACCATGAATAAAGCACCTCTTATTTTCTGCCTTTCACGTTTCAGAGGAAACTCAGCAGTGATATTAAAAGAATAGTGATGTCAGAGTTGGAGGCTGTGCATTGAGACACAATACTGCTTGACTTATTTTGGGGCTTGACACCCTTTTTATTTTGTGGAGAAATCGGCTCTTTTTATACTGCGTATTTGTTCAGATTGGTAATTGTTGTAGCTGCTAATTGGCAGTTAATGAGCCAGAAGATAATCATACTATAAAAGTTCTATTATGTTGGCATGCATACAGTGATACGTCTTTCTAGTGGTATAACTTTTTAACTATTTATTGCACAAATAGATACTGTGACATATTTTGTGATCTAATTCATACCATGCATACGTGTCACTTTCATAATGTGCACTATATTTATGCCTAATTGCATTAGGCTGCATGTGCACACGGTTTGATGATGGCTGAGCTCGATTGTGCTCAGCAAAGCATGATTCAGCAAAGCAAGGTTTCATAAATGCATGTTTTCTAGTTCTGTGCCTTTGACTTTTAATCTTGACTTTGTCTCATGATTAATATGCACATTCTGTCATGTTAATATTTTCTTGATCATTGTTCCTTGAAGTGCAGTTTGCTGTGTGCCTTGCTTTTTTGGAGTTGGGATTGGCATACCAAGAGTCAGTGTCTGACTACCAGTTGGCCACAGCTGCATCAGTGGGTCGGTGGAGCACAAAAAAAATCAATTATGGTTTTAGTGTCCCTGTCAGTCTTTTTAGCGGCCCTCTCTGTGTGGAAGAGCTCTCTTTCTTTCTCTGAACTTTATTTAAGTGGTTATAATCTTTCTGCATACCTCGCCTGTTAGTGTGGATGACACTCTCTGTTTCACTCACTGATATTTACCGGCTCTCTGGTGCTCTTGCTTTCTCTCTAAGCGACTGACTTACTCCACTCTCTCTTCTCCCTCCCCAGAGAGAAGTTGCGTATATATAACTTTTCCCCAGTATCCTTGTGCCTCTGCTCCTTGGTGCCTCAGAGTATTCTCAGGTGATGAATTGAGCTCCACAGATCTGAGAGAAGTCAGGATTTAAACTGCAGCAAATACACAGTAGCTATAAAACACTGTCCCACTCCCTATGCTGCCACATAACCAAGATCAATTGAAGCCAAACTGAGAGTTAAGAATTTTTTTTTCTGCTGTATAAAAAAGCAATGTGGGCCTGACGTGAAGCATTTACTGAGCTCATATTGTATGAATACGATGCTTGATTTATTTAAAATGGGCTTTGGAAAATACATTACACATTTATAGCTGTATTTTATTGTGTTTGCGGGTGGTGCAGACACATGGACAAAGTCTGTTTGGTTATTATTGTCTTCAAAAGAACTTGTGCTGCGGTGGCTGGAATGGGAGTGGCACAGCTGAGGTTGTGTTTATGAAAATCAGTTGATGTAGTTTGGGTACCCTCTTTGGCTTGAAATCATGCTTTTAACAGTTCATGCTGCCTCTTGTTGCAAAACCAACTGTAGTAGCTGTTAGCAAAGAGGCAGACAGACCTCTCCTAAACCTCATAAGAGCCTGTTGTGCATTGAGTTTTGGCTCTTTGACTTTGATTTCATTCTTTCATCAAGTACAGAGTTAATGGCTCAACAAAATTATTATTTTTTCGCAGTTAAGATTAGAGCTTTAACAGAGTAACTCCAGCTTCTCAATTGTGAGCTTGTCTTTGTCCAAAATTGAATATCTCTGGATCTGTGTGTTTGGACGGACCAAACAATCAATTTGCAGGGGTGCAGACTGGTCATCTTTTGGTGAAAATAGCTGTTTCGAATCCAAAATAGGTCATTTTTGAGGACAGAATGACGGGGAATGAAATTCGAGCCATGCCTTCTGAGTTGTCCGAAAAAAGCACCTGGCTTCTGAGCTTTACATGTTCAATGCACCTTAGTCTTCTCAAAACTTAAGTAGTCAATCTCTTCCAAACATATCACAATGAAAATGAAACCACAATTAAACTGAAAACAAAATTATTCCAACTTTATTGGCAACAGTGTATGAGGAGGTTGAGTTGTTTTAGTGAAAAGCTAGCCGTCACAATTTGGATGTAACGTTAGGTGTTACCATTATTAACATAATTAAACAGTTTTTGGATTTGTTTTGGAACATGAGACAAATTCATAAGACAGAGGTGGAGACATTTAGCTGAAATTGATCGACATTACTTATGATGTAGTACACTGCAACACTTTTTACAGTAGTCAAATCATGGTGCTTGAGAAGGGCAAATGCTAAGCTCACTGAAAAGGAAAGAACCTGTATTGAAATTAATTTGTGACAGTTTCATTTAGTTGTAGTGGTTGTGAAATCCATTTAAGCTCTGTCTTTTACTGATGAAACAGCAGTTGCAATAGCTGTAGATACCAAACACAGACAGCTACATCCACAGTATATTATGATTATTTAGATACTAAACAATTAATTGATTAATTGAGAAACTAACAGACAAATCAATAATAAAAATAATCTTTAGTTGCTGTCATTCACGGCTGAATGTAGGATGTAAAGTATGAAGTCTTTTCCTTTTAGCCTAAATCCCTTCAGCCATTCTGCAGCAGCAGAAGTGATACATGCGTCCCATCTGCAGTCTCTAATTTCGGGAATGTGCTGCAAGTAATTATGCACAGGCCATTCAGTGTGGGAAACCTTAACTTAATTAAATCCTCTGAAACATCACCGATACCTACTCAAATATGAACTTGTGTGCTTTACTACTTTTCAGACTGAAAGTGTACGTGTGTACAGTATTTCAAACACATTTCATGTTTATACAGGCATCGTCGGAGTTGATCTCGAGTTTCACCAAAGATCTCTTTTCTCTGATCTAATCTAAAAATATTTTCTATGATTTAAACTGGATTGTTAGTACGTGCAGTATTGAAGTTGTTGTGTGCATATAAATGTGTGGTTGACTGAGTACAAACTTTTTAAGCACTTAAGCAAAGTTTTGTTGTCCATTTTCCCCCCAATAGGAATAAGGAGAAAAGAGAGGTAATGCTGTTTAATATCAAAAATTGTTGAATTTGATTTCCTTAACAATTGCACAGAATACAAGCATTTAAAGGAAGAGAGAATATGTTAAGAGTCTCCTGCCACGCTGGCAGCTTTGTGAGGCTGTACTTATAGGCACAGCAGTGCTGTGAGCTAAAAGTCAGCATACTCACTGTGACAGTCCAGCTGAGATTGAAATAGGTTGAAATATATCATTTTAAGCTGTTGTTGGCACTAGATGAAAAGTTAAGGGATCACCAAAATCATTCAAGAGCATCCATGGATATCTGTTGCAGATTTCACACAAGGATATATTCTCTGGGGAACATGAGCGTCTGTACCAAATTTCATGGCAATCCATTTAATAATTGATAAGATTCAGTCCGGGTCAAAGTAGTGTACAGACCCACCGGCAGAGTGACTTCACCCGGCTAAAAAAATAAGTGGATAGGCAGCAAAACCGCAAAACAAAAAAAAAGGCGGGAAATCAAATAACAAAACCCAACGTAGAAACTTCCCTTGGTGTAAAACAGAGGTGATTATTTGGAAGGTTGAGGCCACGCAGGCTGCTCTGTTTGTTTCAGTAAGAGAAATATTTTGAATGGCAGCATGTCTGAGCAGTTGCGAATGCTCCAAACTTCAGAGAGCCAAACTAGTTCGGAAATTGAGAAGAAGTGGTGGGATATCAAAGCTGACACCAATAAACGTGTTGCTGCATGCTGGCAGAGTGAAGGTGCCACTTGAGGGGTTCAGGGAACAGTGAAACTTACTCTTCTTGATGAGTGTCTGGCTTCTATAATTGGAAACTGCCTTGTCAGTGGTGTTCTACAGAGGGAAGTAGACACAGACCTGGCAAAGGATGAAGCTACTGTTGGTGAATCGTTGCGATGTGTGACCAGTAGAGGCTGTGTAAGTTAATATGAACTGAAGTCAATGGTATGAGAAGGGGCATTTGAACATGTATCTCCATAATCTTTATATGCATGTTTCAGTGTGTGAGGAGTGTGTTCCACTGTTGCTGCTGTTTTGACCTCTGTGCCGTGACTACCATAGCCTCATGTTGACAGCTACAGCTGCTGTAAGTGAGTGATTCTCTGTAGAGAAACAGAAATCACTCCAAACGTCACTTCCATAAGGAGATATCAAGTGAGATGCAAATATTTTGGTGTTCAGATTTCATTAAAATCATCTTCGATGCACGAAGATGGTGATGCTGGTGGTGAGCCTGTTCAAATCTGAATCCTGGGACAAGCTGAAGAACATTGTGGTGATGGGAGGAGGAGGGATGCACTAAAATCAATCTGAGAGGTAAAATGGCAGTTAAGAATTTATCAGGTTGGTTAGAAAGGGGGGATGTATGAAAATTAAAATGCAGGGGAAAGAAAAATAACAAAGATGGTGGATGACAAATGACAGTGTTTACTGTGTTGAAAGAAATGGGAGACAAGCTCAACTATAATTGAAGTTTTGTAAAAGCATCAAAAAGCAAATTTGAGATGGACGTGCACTTAGTGAGACAAAGTGGTAATGCATATTATTTTATTATTAAATTGTATTTATTATTGAATATGAACATAATTGTCCATGTAATGTCCCTGTAATTTCATGAAAAACTAGAAATTATTCTAACAGTGTCAATAAAAATAAACTTTCTGTTAGACTTTGACATTGATTATCTAAGCTTTATTTTCGTGCTTTTACAGATCGAATGATTGAATGATTGATCAATACCAAAAGCCATTAATTTGTTGTTTTAGTTTTAAAAAAAATTATAATTAACATGTGTCAATTGTATTCCAGCCTGGTGCTTTGTTCATTTTAAGTGAATGCAAGGACAAACTGCCTCATGACATTTAAAATGTCACAAAAATTTCCTGGCACATTATTCAAAACTTTCCTAGTGTCTTTTGAAATAAACTGGGGTATGGGACAGAGAGCAGCATGGGATTATTATTATGCTCATGACTTTGTGTTATAATGCTGATGTATTTAGTTGAATACCTTATTAAATACATTTGGTATTTTACTGTAATTTACAGTTTAATGTTTTTACAATCCAGTGCAATTTCAGCACTGTGGCGTGTATGTTAGAGGTTTTTACTGCCCTTTACAGGTTTGTCTGACTGGTTTGTCTCTTAATATGTGACACATTTTGCTGTTTCTAAGTGGTCTCTGTGGGGTTCATCCTGTCTCAGCCATCTGCCATGAGTAGTTGTTGAGTAGATGTTGGTGAATGAAGGTTCACTCCTCTGCAGAGGTCTGTTACCTGATTTCTGCTGCACTAATGAGAGGGTTCAGCCTCGCTGCATCCTTCCAAAGCTGGAACGAAAAAACTGCCAAGGACTTGCTTTGTCCTGTAGTAAGACATATGGATTTCACAGAAATGAGCTACAGCACTGAGTCTTTGTGATGTGTTTTCTTCCATATGGCTTTAAATCACAGGGATAACAATGGAAGTTCATGCTAATGAGGTTTAGTTTTTAAACTGAGTACTGAACATTTGCGGCGCAATTACCAGACAGTTCTTTGATATTACATACAGTTAGTCCATTCTTTCTTTAGTGGATAATTCAGGTGTGGGTAGGTCAGTGTTACACAGCACGTGCGTGATGTTGGATTATCAATTTGTTTACAGTAACAGCACAGGTGCAAAGTCAGTTCCTGATTTAATTGTAGGACCATATAAACAGGCAGCCAATCACATGTCAGCTTTTCCCTCCGCTGGTGACCTCAGCTGTCTATCATTGTTTTGTTAGGTTGTTTTTGTTGGGGCTGATGGATACCTTGGGGGCTGCAGTTATAGATTAAACCCCCTTGGGATACAGTTGTTAAATGTTGCCATCAGATGCGGCTGTAAAGCTGAAAGCTTGTTGGGTCTTCTGAAAGCGAGTGCTTTCCTAACAAACACAGCAGTGTAATTAGTCTCTATTTCGTTCAGCCATTATTGAAGAAGAAATGCATTAAAATCAGTAATTTAATTTTATGCATTTGAGTGAAAGACATTACGCAACTGCATTAAACTTTCTTCTGAAAAGTTGATAATTTATTTGAATGATATGACTTCAAAGAATGCAAACCCATGCAGCAAATAACCCTACATGCTGAATCAAGTGTCAGTCTTTGTTTGGTTTATATACTGTATACACTGTACACTGCCACAGAGTGATCAGCTCTTCCTCATGTCAGTATTTATTTTCATGTTGACTGATTAGTATGTTTTTGAGATGTCCTACTTACAGTCAGATTTACTCACAAACAGGGATGAAAATGTAATCTTGTTGGGGGAGGCAATTCTTAGTCCCTTTATTCACACATGACAGCACGGCTTTACTTTGTATTAGCTCTTATCTCAGGGGGAAGGTGACATTCTCAAACATTGAACGGGAAAAGATGAATAGAGGGATGTAGACACATGAGGAGAGAAAAGCTTGGCCAGGTTTTCCTATGAGGGTTGGCTGCGAGGTGAAAATGTGCATGTCATTTCTATACAAAGGGGATATTCTTTACAGATGGCATGTTATACTGAGGTCAGCTGAGGTCGTTTCATAGAGGTCATGCAGCTCTTTTCTTTTGGGTGATGTATATGGAAGCTGTGTGAGTTGTCATAGTGTTTTTCTGACCAACACAAATCAATTGTGGCCATTGATTATGTTAGGGCTGCTTAGCACTTAGACTTCTGTGTTTATTACAGCTAAATGGATGGCTTGTTGCTGTCTATTGCCGCTGAACATAGCAACGTAGATTGCAGCATACACAGTAACATGAAGACCATGATAAAAATTGATCACACATACAGCAAAAATTTAGATTTTTCTTCATCAAATGCAGTTTATTATAGGAAACAGAGAAAGCACTGACATTGGTGTAAAAGTGTGTACGGTACAGAGGGTGAATATATCTACTGCAGTAGCTCTAGGATGCTCATTATTAACAACACCCTGGGGAGCTGATGTATACACAGTGTAGTAAAGGAGAAAGAAGGTTAGGTGTGTGTGTGTGTGTGTGTGTGTGTGTGTGTGTGTGTGTGTGTGTGCGCGCGCGCGCTCTGTGGCTCTCTCCTCTTGGAAACAGAAGGTTGGCCAGACAGCCAGGCAGTCAGGCAGCCATATAACCAATTCCCCAGCGGAGAATAGAGCAGAAACAACAGCCAGCCACCCAACCAAACATGCATTTGCAGTTAGGCAATTCACCATCTGCCAAGAACCTAAGCATTCAGTCGATCACCTAGACAAGTGGTGTTCTTCCTTTATCATTCACTGGATAATGAAATAAATTTTTCTTTCTGTTGGTCTTGGGTTACATACATTAACCACCTCAGACGAGGAGCCACTGATGTGTTCTTTTCCTCAGCTCAGCAGCTCCGTCCATGTCCATGCATGCTAAAACCCTCTTTCCAATCCCGCTCCAGTGCCACAAATATAGGTGCTGCGGATTTTATGCTTCTGTTTCTGTTCTTGTTTTTATCACATTTGATGTTTGAGCATGACCGGGGGCACGGCCCAGTGTGTAGCCCAGAGACTCAACAAATATGTTTGTGACTGGTTTGAATGCTACACAAGTCATTACTAACGGAAAACAGTGAATGGTTGATACCTTGTCTTTTTTCAACAGACGTTGTTGATAAGCTTTCGAGCAAGGCACATAACATCCAGATGTAACCAGGAAAGCTGCTCAGTTGCCAAAAGGAGAAGGATAAGACTGTTGAAGTTATCCAGCATGAAGAAAATTAGACAAATAATTATTGCAGATGCACATGTTGAAATATAGAAATTGCCTTGCTGAGGCTTTTCTGTGATCTGAAACTCAAGCAGCAATTTGTACTTTCACTTGATCCATGAAAATTTGATTTGGTGTGTTTAATATAATCACCCAAGGCTAAAAGGAATGAAAATATGAAGGAATCAGTCAGAAACAACATTACGATGTGCGGGGCAAATATACACAAAAGAGGTTAAGAGCAAATCATATGAATAAATTATGACTCAGCCAGAACTTGCATATACTGTACATGGATTTAGTTATGGGCTATACATCAGAGAGGCAGAGAGAGGCCCATTGAGAGCTATGGTGGTTATTTGAAGTGGTGAGAGACAGTTAAATGCCTGATAGCTTTACACCAGAAGAGCTGAAAGTGGAGCAGAGCTCAGAGCCTTAAGTGACTCTTCAGTAACAAGCACAGAAAAAGAGCAGTGTGAATTTGAGCAGATGGGAAGGGGCTGTACTGTTCCTCTATGCAACATCACTGAGAGTTCTTGAATTCCCCTGTTTGTGAAGACAGTTTCTGACTTTTTCTGTGGCCTTTTTTTCTTTGATTTTATGTCATCTTTTCTTGCCCATCTTGCCATATCTCTCCTTACTTACTCTTTTTTGTGACATTTAATTTTGTTTTCAATGTTCAAAAGAGTTGCAGAAGTACTTTCTGTGTAGGATTTTGAATCTCAAATGAAATGTTCAGTCATTCAGAGCAGAATAGCCTTTTTATTTATTTATTTATTTTTAAGTTTTTGTATCTCTGGATCATCACTCAGACTTCTCTAGAGAGGGAATAGAGAGCTTTTCATACTAAGTGGTACAATATGGCCACTCAGGGTCAAGTGAGACAGCCCTTATTAGTCTGTTTGGGAGAAGACCTTGAGAGGGTCCTTGGATTGACAAGGGAGCCTCAGAGCAGCAGGAGGCATATGTAGAGTAAAGAGCCCCGCATGCTTCAGCTTGTGCCTTTGCAATGAGATGATTGTGGCCAAAAAACACTATGCACACTATAGCCTGACCAATACATTACTCCAATATCAGTATTTAAAAAAGTTATTCATTAACATTTTGGCAATGTATTAGCATGTATTTGCTTGATTTCCAAAAGTTAGATGACAATTTCAATACCACTCTCATGTCTGTCTGTTAAATATGAAGCTACAGCCAGCAGACAGTTAACTTACCTTCTGCAAAAGAAGCAGGGGGAAACGGCTAGCCTGGCTCTGTCCAGATGCAATCTGCCTATGTTCTGGTGTGTTCGGATTGTCCACTTGTCCGCTCACTTGCTATATAGAAGACTCGCTAGGAGATAAGTGCAGTCACCAGCTGATACATTTCAGACACTACTTGGATGTTAAATTTCTACATTAAAATTTTTATCTCTATTGCATAAACAAATGCCACAGCATCTGCATCACATGCGAGGCAAAATACATGAAAATACATGCTATCTTATAAGACGTGTAATTTTTATGCATCTTTTATGTATGATGTATGTTTAAATTTGTGACTACAGAGCAAACTTAACTCAGTTTGTCAGTTTGTGTTATTTTCAGATATGGTCCTGACAGGCATTTTAATGATATCTTTTGAAATCCTGCTGCTTAGGCAGAGGAAGACATGAGCCACCGGATGGTCAAGATTAGGCGTTAACATTTGCACCTAACCTGTTAATGAATTGACTTCCACGTCTGCAGGTGACTGGTGCTGGTGATGAAAATCCTCCATATGCAAGTCTCATTTTTTTGTTCAGCTTGGCTTTTTAACCTGTGGACATAGTCAGGGTAGCTGTTTCTCCATTTCCACATTTTTTATTAGGATCCCATGAATTTCTTTTTTTTGTTAATAAGTATAACCAAGACACGTACTGAGTGGGACATTTTACATTTGGAAAATGAATTTGTCAGTGCTCCCCGGTGTACACTGAGTCTCTGTAGCGAATCTATCTCAATTATATATTTGACATTTCTGTGTTACAATTTCTTTGTACTCAAATGTTGTTTGATGTTTAATTCCTTTTGTTAATATTTTTGATACTTTTATACAATTTCAACATGTTTTTAGAAACCTTTTCAGGGTCTGCATTTAAAAGTCAGCTTATAGCACAAAGGCAAAGTGAGGATTTTTACAAGTCATTGTCATTTATATGAAAAAAAAAAAAACCATACTGCTATTAACAGTAGTCTAGCTCCAAACCAAGACCTGAGCCCAGCAGGTATGTACAACAATTGGTCTGTGAATGCAGATGGCTCGTGCACATCTGAGAGAAGAGATGGGACATGTTTGGAGGAGCTGAACATGTTTCTGCCTAAAGGGAGCAAAGAGGAGTGAAAAGGGACAGCAGTAGAGAGGACAAAGAGCCCCACTCCTCCTGCACGTCCACCACCATCAGGCTTAGCCAGGGTCACACCAACGTCCGCTGGGGCCACTGTAACGACAGACTGCATGTTGGAAGGCAAACAACTGTGGAGGGAAATGAAAAGGAACAGTGGGAGGTAGAGTGCTGCGAGCTGAAGCTCTGAGGCATCAGGGGCTACAGCAGATACTGTAGTGCTCTGTGGAAAAGCAAAGAGGTGGACAGCTGGGTCTATAAAAGTATCATAGCAGTTAGCATATGTGTGGTTAGAATTAGATTAAAACCCTTTACACTGACTCTAAGATGTTATAATATATTAGATCCTGTATAGAGTATCTGTGAAGAGTTGATGATGCTCGATCTTTCAGTTGATAAAAATTGTCTTTCTCATATTTCTGCCTCAGGAGAAAACCTGTTTTCTTCTAGGCATCCCAGCCGACCCATTCATTTCATGGATTATCTTCTCATGACAGCAGGCATAGTGCACACTATCAACTAACACGTGACCTTCCACACTTCATGCTGTGCTCTCTTTCATCTCACAAATGCACAATACCACCACAGCATGCATGTGAGTGAAGCTGAAATCAACATTATGAGCACAGGTAGTCTTTGTGTGTTTTCACAGGTTCTAAAAATGAACACATTTCTATGTGTGTATAACATTAAAAAAAATCACTACGCCAGAAGTGTAATGGGGAATAAATTGGAGCTGTGATGATAGCTGTGAACTTTCAAACACAGAACAAATTGCTCTCAATTATATTGCACATTGCCATCTTGTTTACACCCAAGCACATTTTAAACAGTTTGATCAACAGAAAAATACACACAACAATTCTAAATTGAAACACCTTTCCATGGCCTGTCTTTATGTTAAACCAATGCCCCAGCATCACTTAACTCTCCTAAAAAAACAAAACAAAACAAAAAACATATCAATTAATATGCAGTCACTAAACATGTGGAACATTAATTAGTAGAAAATGCCTAATGTGCTACCTATATCAGCACATGCCACCTGTATTAGTTCCTTCATGGCTTTTAATAGTATATAAACTCCCATCTCCACCAGGCAACACTGTTAATATTGAAACATCGAGAATTAGCAAAACATTGTGACTTCTGAATACAATTATAACTTAAAATGTGAAAACAGATCTTGTACAGTTAATTTTGTAAGTTTAGTTGTCTTTCAATAAATATTTTGACGTCGTACATCTTGCATAGCAGGCATAATTATTTACTTTTTAACTGGGCTGTACATACAATACCGTATTTTGCCTTATGGTTTAATATAATGCCAAATGAGAAAAGAAATGTACACGCTTTTAAGTGTTGCCAGAGTACATCACTGGAGACACCTAGCTGCTCTGCTCTGTAGTAGAAAATGAAGTGTTTGTTTTTATAGACAGCTCTTCTAAAGGTGATTTAATTATTTGAAGTGGAAGATAATCCCATGTGAAACTTCTTGATCTCAGTCCAGTTCTTGTGGAAGTTAATTATCAGTATGCCTGTATTTCAAAAATATTCTAATAAATGAACTAGTGTTTTTGAGACTTTTGGACCATATTGTTTGCTATTTTTTGGCCACTGGGTCCTTTTTTTTTTTTTTTTTTTTTTTTTTTTTTTACATACAAAGATCAAACTCGGATCATAACAAACTTGTGTTAAAGAACATTTGGAGTTTAAAGCTGGTGTACAAGAAGGGGCCGGGAGGATGTATGTTTGTGTAATTTAGGTCTGCTTATGTGTACATCAAATAGCTTTTTACAGTCTACAGTTTTCAGTACTGTGCTGATGACATCAAGCAAGGAGTAAACCTTGGATTGTGTTGGGTTTTCAAAACGTCATATCTTGATCTCACACTGAATTTGATTAAGATCCTCCTTCCAAAGGTCCTACAGGTCTGATCTTTCTGCTTTTACACTGTGTCTTCGATCCATACAGTATTATTCAGAAATTTCATCTCATCATTATTTAGGCAACATCCAGCTATACTTACACATGGACCTGTCTTTCCAGTCTGCATGGGAGCATTTCTTTACTAAGAGCTGGATCTGTTAAATGATGTTCATGTGATGTAGAAAATTAAATTGTGCAACCTGTCAGGGAATATGTTTAGTACTAAGATAATGACATTTTTACCCGCCATAACAGACTGTGGGTGTTTTCTCTCTCTCTCTCTGTGTGTGTGTGTGTGTGTGTGTGTGTGTGTGTGTGTGTGTGTGTGTGTGTGTGTGTGTGTGTGTCAGTGTCATCATGGCAAAATGGGGTTACTGTGATAGCGTCACAACCGTGCAAGATACAGTCACAGAACTTTATAGGTGTGTAGTTGCAAGATGACAACATGGGCTCTAGTTCCGTTGGAATGGAAAAAAGAAAAGATCATTGTCAGGGTTCAAAGGTAACTGGACCCAAAGGGCCAGAGGACATGGAGAGGAATGGGAGGCCGATGGTGAAGACTGGGTTTCTCTGGAGGTCGAGCTGGAGGTTGCAAACGATGACGGGTCGTACTACTTACTACGCAGTACTTACTAGGATTCTATTCGATTGCTCAAATACTAAACAGTTTTGTTGCACATAATAAGACTCTAGAAGAACTACACATCGGTTTCAGTTTATCTTCACTTACTCTCTTCCCCAGCAGCTCTTAGATGTTTCATCTTTCAAGCCCATTGTCTTTTGAAGGAAACAGTACCATTAATAACAAATGATATGTCTTATAAATAGAACTATGAATTGTGAAGGAGTTTCAGTAGTGTTATATGGAGTCAGTAATTACCTCAGCCAACAGGACCACTTTTTCATCCACATAATATTGTTGGATATCTAAGTATGTACTTATCTCAGTGGGAGGAAGTGATTAAATTTCCATGTGATCTTATCTGGAATTTCAATGATTCAATGATTATGTTTCCAATAAAAATACAATAAGTAACAGTGTTTTTAAATAGATAAACTGAATTTAATTAAATTTAAGCAATAAAGTAGTGAATTTATGTAATAAAATGAGTGAAAAGAAAGTGGAATAACATTAAATTGGTGTCGGTCTCTTTGACTGCCCTCATTTTCTTTGCTGTGATGAGATCAGCAGAAATAAAATAACTTTGAACTTATATTTTCCTGTTTGCCTCACAGCCAGTGTGGTTTGGAATTGATGGATGTGCTTTGTCTTTGCTAGTGTCAATTCGTGCCACACCATGACATGGGTGTGTAAAAGATGAATATGTTTGGTTGATGTTCAAGGTTTTCTCTTTGTACTCTCTTCTACTTGGTGAGAGTCAGTTTACTTTATTTCCAGACCCGTAGTCCATGGAAGAAAAAGATCAGATAAGGTTATCTACAGAAGTTTAGGATAGTCTATGTAAAACCTCAATGGGAAATAGACAAAAGATAATCTTTTCTATATATACTGAAATAAACACATTGACTAGTTTGAAATATGAAAATATATCTTCACAGTACAGATTTGTATAAATAAGATAAAGGAGAGAAAATGCTGGACTGGTTAGATTGACAGACAATGTTTATGACAATACACATTATTTTGGTGAGCCTTTAACTTATCCTTTGTCACATTGCTGTAGGTGGTAAAGCTAAATATTTTTTTTCTTGTTGTGACATTAAATGTCATGGACAGTTGTACACGTTGGGGCTAATCAACATTTTAGAAGAGATAGTCATTTTGAATTATCTCTTCATCCATTTTCCTATTCCTATCATTACTCCCTGCATTTCTACTCATTAAAATAGTATTCTTTGTACATGCATCAGTACAAAGACATGTTCTCATCTTTATACTGCATGTTAGCTCCCTGCTTCTTATCATACTGTGTCTCTGTGAAATGTCAGCTGAGTATCAGTGCTATTCTCTCAAAGTTCACTCCACCAGTTCAAACATTAATTCATGGGATAATGAGACCCAACTCAACACTGATTGGCTCTGAGTTTGGAAACAGCACTTCTGGTTCAATTTTCTGCCTTGTTGAACAAGTTTCAATTACTAGCTTGAGTAGAAAAAATTAATGAAATGCTTAAATCAAGACATCAACGTGATCCACTTTGTCTTACACTAGTCACATGTTTAAAACTCTAAATATAGTAAGACATTTTTTACAGCAAAAAAATTGGCTTTTCATAACAGCACCAGTGTTACAAATAATATTAACAATGACCCCATTCTATAACAGTGTCCCAGTAAGCCATGCCAGTCTGACAGATAGCTGGCATGTACAATACCAGGACCCTGAAACCGAAGCCCCCAAATAGAATTTATTATTTCATTATTTATACTTGTGCTTTTCCTAATGTCAGAATGCCTTCTGTGAAAATGGTTCAATAGAAAAATTGATCATATCAATCAAATCAACTAAAGTTGTTCTTAAAGGGCCCCTGTCCCTATTTTACACATCAAAATTAGTTTACAGGTCTTGGGAACAACTGCATATGTGAAAAGAGTTGTATACAGCCTTTTGTCCAGAGGGAGCTGTGGTTGTGCAAAGTCTGATAATCTGCCTCAAGTAATGTCACTTGAGGTTTGATAGTAAAAAAAAAAACCGTGGGTGTGGAGTTAGAAAGAAGTTAGGACCTCTGTAGACCACTCTTCATTTCTGCTTAAAGCTAGTGACTCAAAGCTGCATTAGCCACTTCTGGCATAACGCACCTAAAACTCTGACCGAACTGTTGGCAGTTGAGTTACAGTGTGGGAAAGGTTTTGACAAGGAAGAAGAATGCATGGAATAAAAGAGATAAGTTCCACTAACTCGATTTTACAACAAGAGATCCCTGGAGTATCTTAATGTCTGTCCTGCCTATCTGTGCTTCAGCTTATGTACTCATGGCCTGCCATTATATTCATGTTACTGTTCTGCTGGTTTTATATAGTAGAACCATGGTGTAGAAATACCAGACATCATTGTGCCCATACCACTTGAAAAATACCACTTCTGAAAATATATTTTGAACATTCTTCAGCAACTCCTGAGCCTCACCCAGGTGTTATTTGAAACATTTTCCACTGTCAATTTTGATGAAAGTGGCCACTCAACACCCATGTCTGCAAATTCCAGCATCATCCTCCCATTATTTCTCTCCTGAATGAGCCGTATTACATACACTCTTATCTCATTTAACGTATTTGTAATAAGTTTAGTAATTTCTTTGTTGTTGACCTGACATGCTTTCTCGTGTGTGTGTGTGTGTGTGTGTGTGTGTGTGTGTGTGTGTGTGTGTGTGTGTGTGTGTGTGTGTGTGTGTGAGTGTTTATATGTTGATTGTGTATGTCCAGTGTAGCCTATGCACCATTAGCGGTACTTGCTCCTATTATGAAGTACAACTGAGGTGTAAAGCTCTGCTATCCTTTACTGAAATCCCCTGTCGGAGATCTAGATAAGAATGGGAGAAAAAAAGGTCACCAGCATTATTAGTGTGTTCTACCATCATAAAACCACTGAAGTGAATTCATAGTACATGATCGTAACCTTGGGAGTACCTTGACCCCCCCCTTTTTAATCTTTCTGTCATCTGTCCCCCACACACAAATAAAAACACATACAGCTACAGTCTCTATTCTCCATCCATCACATAAATAATGCTACGGTATTTTCTTCTAATACACAAACTGATGTGCACAGTTAAGCGTGCATCATACACACCCATATCTCACATACAAATAGATGCATCCTTAGGCAAACACACACTCACAAGACCAGGTTCAGCCTTTCTGGAATCTCCATATTTACAACCATGGGCTATTTCTGGTGCTACCCTGATCTTCCTGCACCCCCCCCCCCCCCCCCCCCCCTCTCCACCTCTTAACCCCTCTTCCTTATCCCTGTGGTCATTTGTATTCATCCGCTTTCATTTACTGTCACCCTGCGTCAGTTACAGGCTGCTCTGAGCTCCTCTCTTGCCTGGCAAGCTGCTCCACTTGTTTCCCCTCCCTCTCTCACTCTCCTCCATCGCCCTGTTCTGCGTCCCCCTGCCCATTTCCTCTCATCATGGCAGACTGTGTGCATGCCAGAACGACGCTCAATAACTAACAACTATTGCCATGCTCCAAAATAAATGCAACTGAACACAAGACATACACACAAAGGCTACCAATCAATGGCACGCACGCTCGCATGCACGCATTTAATCGAACGTTCCAGCAGAGTATTCTAATGGATCCTAGCCAAGGTCTATTTTACTTCTTCCCATGACAGTCAAATAACTGAAGACTCCTTGAAGTTATAGTTTACAGGTTCATTATTAAGTCCTGATGCACTTTGCTTTTGACTCATAATGCTTTGAGAATTGCAGTGCTGATCAGGACGGTATAAATTAATTGTAACAACAGATGCTCTTTAAATATTTGTATTTGATCTATTATTTTCCCTTTCTCTTAAGTAATTTAAGCCATGGGGTAACTGTTTGATTGGAAATATTTAAAATGTTGTTGCTGGAGAAAGAAAGCATCTAAGCTAATGATTTCATAATGATGAATGTGAAAACACAACTCATAGCTTATTTGGTGCCTTTAGGCAGAAGGAAAATAATTAGTGATCTAATGTTCAGATCTACACGTCTCTAACTTTAACAATGGTTGCCCAGTGTTTACAGAATAACCCAGTTCTACCACAGCCATCCTGTCAGTTATAAATCATTTTTGTGTATGATCGTGTGTGTGTGTGTGTGTGTGTGGCCAGGAGGCAGGAGTGGGAGGGAATTAGACCACAGTCCCTGTCAGGGTCACTCTGACAGCTGTGTTAGCCAACTAACCGTCTATGATATAACCTTACTGAAAAAGGGAGATGGGGAGAGACAATGTGCTTGTGGCCCAGTGTTTTAAACTTTAGAAAACAAACCAGATCCCTCAAGTTCATGATTAAAAACAAAAATACAACAGTTCATTATAGAAAGGCATACTGTATCTCCAAATTCAGTACAGTACGAGTGTGTTTTCAAACGGTTTTGTTTTGATAATAAGCTCACATGCAGGTTTTGTTTTGCTCCCTTCAGTATTCAGCTTTTCTCTTGTGAGGCAGCACTGGTCTGTTGTACACTACAGTTGAGCAATGATGGAGAACAACAGTTCGCTTATGTCATTTTGTTGCACCCCACTGGCGTTCATAAAACCTCTGAGAGGTACTGATAATTCACACCGTTAGTTTCCCACATTTGGACTGGCTCCATCTGTGCATTCACAAGGCCGACTGCTTTCACCACGAGTTGTGAGTCGTCCGAAACTAGAGCGTCTCAAATGTTAAAACTATAAAGAAAAATTTCACTGTCAAAAGGAGGAAGACACAGCTCGTCTTCAGAGCACTGCATGGTCCATATTAACCATGACAGTTGGTACAGTATAAAGGAGATTCTCAGAAATAGCTGTAGTGACCCCACATGGTCTAAGATGGAGATGAGCTCTGAACAAAGTGAATCTCATATCAAAGACTAACAATATAAACAATCACATCCCTGTTAGTCCTAGCAGGTTGGTGACACACTGATGTGCCTCTGCATGGTTTATATCAACCAGTATGTAGTCATGGTCTGCATCTTTCTGTTAACGTTCTGTTTACTAGAAAACATTTCTGAACAAATACTGCCATCTATTGGTCAAATACATGAAATTACCTCAATGCTTGACATTAGATTCTCCACCAGTTTACATTATAGTAAATTTCTAGAAAATGATGTTGTGCATTGCTATCACATCACACTCTCTCATCTGTGTGGGATTATTACTGAAGGCACGTTTCTACTTGTCTTTCTTAACTAAGATATAATGTTGGTAATCACAATGCCAGTGTGAATGATGTGTGTTATAGCTACAATTGATATTTAAATGTATTTGTAATAGATACAATTTTTTACTGCTGAAGAATAATTTTCCATAATTTATATAGACTAAAAGTAGCAATCTGGGTACTGAAATCACTTAAGCATTTTTTTTACAGTCAGAAACGTAGTTTCTTCTATGTTCAGGGACATGAAGTTGGTCTTGTAGTAAAACCCTGAGTACATGTACAGTGGGATTTGACTCTGTACCAGAACATCTGCACCAGAATATTTGCAAATGTAAATTCTGAGCAGTTGTAGAATGAGGACGTTGCATCCTGCAGCTGGTTAGCTTAGCTTAACATAAACACCACAACCACGGGGAAACAGCTAGCCTAGCTCTGTCCAAAGGTAACAAAACTTACCTACCATCACCTCTAAATTTCTATGAGGGACAGGATTGTAAGAGAAGACCATGTTCTAGAAGATACAAACAGTGTCTCTGTAAATAATTAGTTGTATTTGTGCTCAAAGTTAGAAGAAGACAAGACATTTTACCTGTAATTTCAAATTTACTATTACATATGCTTTAATACTTAATATGAATGCATTTCTAATGATGTAGAGATGAGACATAATTCATTTTACAAGTACACAGGGATTTTGTTATACTTTTTGTGGAGGCATTTTTATGTTTTTCTCTTGTGAGACTTTTAATCGGCAATCTGGACCAGCCACTAAATCTCAGTGGTAGAAAATCTCCACTTGAGGGAGGTAGAGCTGCATTAAGCTTTGTGTGTTTGTTAGTAATATTGTAGCTTGTAGAGACTTGGGTCCACTTTGAATTGTAGAGGAATTCTCACTGGCTCTTTGGTGATTTAAGTCCTCTTGTTTACCCTTGCAATTCTATCCCTGCACCTCCTCACACTAAATACTATTTCCATAGGATTTCAGCGCTGTCCTGTCACCATCCATACATCTGCTATAGGCCATTACATTTATATAAATGGTACCTATAGCAACAAGTACATGTAATAAAACTTCATCCTGAATATACTTAAACATAATATGAAATTGTGTATACTAATTTGATAATCAAGTGTGAGAAACCTTTTGCCAATAACAGTCCAGACTCCAGACTGTGCCCTTAGAGGTGACGGGGAGCTGTGTGCTGCCAAAAGAAAGACATCCAATCTGTCAAGATTACATTTTGCAGGGAGCTTGTGGGCAATGAGCTCAGATTTACATACAGGTTTGATGTATTATTTAAGCAGACAGTGTGCCCCTCTCATTTATCACCAAGGGTTTTGTTTTACAAAGAAGTTAAGTGGGAACTGAAGAAAGTTCAACAAAACATTTGTCAAAACCAGAGCTGAATTATGTATGAAGATGAATACAAACAAAACTAAGTACTCTGATATTCACTTTCCTTCAGTAAATGGTGAAGGTAGAAGATTGAATATCTGACTGCTCCATTATTTTATTGTCTGCTGCTCAAGTATGAATCATACATCTGTTATCCTGTAGGCTAGTACATAATGTACAAGGCTGGAGACTATATCATCAACACCTACTCAAAATGCTACATTTGAGTGTTTAAACAAAAACTGAAGATTGCAGCACTTCACAGAGAAATGTTCATTCATTCTGACTACTGCATTTCATCGGTATTTAAAATAGTATTGAAATATTGAAGGGCTAGGTGTTCACGCTTTTGTCTCCAATCCCTGTATGAAATAAAAAGGGGAAACTCTGTGGCTCATACATACAGTTTTTGATTACGGTGATAAAGTATAAAGTAGTAGTATAGATTTTTAACTACATATTTTGGAGACTTCACTGAAAGTCACACTGTTGGCAATAATCATACAGGTTTTTCTCTCTTGAAAACATTGTAAAAGAAAAAAAAAGAAAGTGGTTAGGTGTGAGCAAGGTGCACTTGTTGCTTTCATTTGCGATCTCAGTACATTCCAGTTTTATGTGCCAGTGTTTCTGTATGTGTTGTAGTGTTTGTGTGGTATATATCTCTTTGAATGTCTGCATATACTACAGTCTTGCCCTGCAGATCGGTTTCCCTTTTCTCGTTTTTGTTCCTCCAACCTTTAGTTTTTGACAAAACCACATGTCCCTCTCCATCCATGTTCCCCTGGTAACCAGGGGGGATTTAGACGTCATGCACAGCAATAG
Organism: Seriola lalandi dorsalis; assembly: GCF_002814215.2. Lineage (NCBI taxonomy): Eukaryota > Metazoa > Chordata > Actinopteri > Carangiformes > Carangidae > Seriola > Seriola lalandi. The sequence goes on from NW_019525497.1 coordinate 1,616,455, forward strand.
GGAGGCTCAAGAAAAAATGTTTTGTAAAGAAAAGGCGACAGAGACAGGAAGTAACACAGGTATCAGTACAAAGGAAAGGAAAGACAGATGTATATGAGAGGACAAGGAGTGGAAAGAATGACAGTAATGATGTGTTTTCATGTGTATGTGATGTGATGTGTAAAACAATTTCTCACAAAGAATGCCATTCATCTCCTCTAACTATTGTAAGGTGATGATAAATTGCAAGCAGTCAAATGAAGGCCAACATTCCTGCACGTCTGTCATGGCTGAAAGTGTTTGACTTACTGCCACAGCTTGCCTTTGAATGAGGTTTGCATTTGGGTGGTGACAGGCCAAATGCACCAATCTTACAGCTGCAAAAATGTCACATCTTCAGCACCTGAGAGTTTTCTGAAAGTTTTTCTTATTCATTCAGCCTGGAGCTTCACTGTGAGGGGCTAATGTGCCTTCAAGCTCTTTTTCATCTCACATATATGTCACTGGTACAACCTACAGTTCAGTTTTTCATTGGGCCAAAGGTTTTTCCATTACAATCAACACTAATTATGAATGTAACATAACGCATTCCTTTTGTGAAGAGTCTTGTAGGTTTTGGAGACACGAGTCCTCGGCCCTTTGTTGGTATATTCCTCTGGAACTGCAGAATTTTAATGTCATGTCATTGTTGAACTCTAACTTGAGCAGTTATCTACCTGCTCAATGTGTGCCAACTAGAAAAATGGACTAGGCTAAAATCTACCTTTTCATGACAGTAGTAGTAGCAAATCTATCTTAAATGATTGCCTGTCCTGTCTCATGGTTTTGTGCTACTTGTCTTTCCTGTGCTGAAGTTCTCTCTCCTGCATCTTGCTGCAATCTGCCTGGACATCTTCACCTTTCTGCTCTCCTTCCTGGCTGAACGAATATTAGGATTATTCATTTGAACTGACAGTAAATATATCAAATGTGCAGCATAACTAAAAATCACTTGTGACTATGACACATTCCAATGACAATGCAGAATCCTGTATTTTCCTGCCTCAATATGCCGTCTCAAACTTCTCACAGTAATTGTAGATCTTGCACAGAGAACCCTACATTTGAAAAGATGTGAATATGATCATATAAAGCGGAACAGAATTCAAGGCTTTGGTATTATATTACATGGTTAACTGTTGTTGTTGTTTTTGTTGTTGTTAACTGTTGTTGTTGTTGTTGATGTTAACATGAGGTTCCATTCAAACAGTCCATTTCTGGTGCAAAAGGCTGCTGGGCTCTTGGGGTCAGTTCAACCTGCCTAAGATCCAATGCGCAGTGGAGAGGGTGTCAAGTGTGTCTTGGATGCGGGGCAGGTGGTAAGTGTCTTTTCATGGTGCAGTCGTTTAGGACCCGGTACTCTATGCAGAGGCGATACGTTCCGTCCTTTTTACATAACATCCCAATAGGCGAAGCCCAGAGTCTTTACAGCTGATTGCTGGTTTTCTAGGTTAAGGGCAACTTCTGTTCATGTGGCTGATGCCACAGCAGTTATGACAGCGAATATACTCCTGCTTAATGTCCTTATGGCTTTTCCGTGATATGCTGGGGAAGCCAGGGGGTTTTGGTTTGGGACAGCTGGGGTGGCAGCAACAGCCCTTGCTTGCCCTCTTTCAGCTTCTTCCCTGACCACGGCAGCATGGGTCCTCTGCTCTGGCAGGCATGCCCCTGAGTGCATGAGGCTGGTGACATGTGACGCTGATCGCTTGGTGGTCTTGTGGCAGCGGGCAATGTCATAAGCTTGGGCTAGTGTGTTGGGTCACAGCTCTAACAATGTCTGTACAATCTCTGCATCCCCTGCAACATGAGGGAAAACTTCAACGCGTATGGTGTCCTGCTCACTATCAGTCGTGTCACTGTAAGCTGCAGGCACTCTCCCATATGTCATCTCTCAACACACGAAGAGCCTTACCTGGTTTGAGACCCACTGTCTCAGTTCAATAGAACTGAAAAGCAGTCTCACTTTCTTCCACCAGATGGCTGTCCGATGATTGCCCCTTCTGCACCCATCAGGCAGAACTTGGACTGGACAGCCATTACTTTCGGCCACAGAGCGCTGGCTAGCAGGCACCATATTAGCTTAGCTTCCTAGCCAGATGTGGAAAACAGGCGTTATTTTGCTATTTTTTCCAGTAAATCTTTCTGATTATTTTCACTGTATGCTGTGGCTGCTGTCCGCTTCTGTTATCTTGAACGTGAGAGGGTCACTTCGTTGTTGCCAGTGATCATCTTTCCTGCTTCAGTTTCCAGACTGTAGTGGGAAAGCACAGGGGGACACTTGCATGCTGCCCAGGACCAAAGTTGTCTGTAACTTTGGGGCTAACCCCTTCACTGCAGGTGACGAGCAAGATTGCAGCATTTATTTTCTGACTCTCTCTCCTGCTCCACCACTCACACCCTACACACAGAGAAATTCTTAAAGGAGCCACGCCACTTGCATAACAGCAGGTTATCTTATAATTGTGAGGTGGACCCCGGCAGCTGCTCCACAATACACCTTAACTCTTCGTCGTCGCACATGTTGACCCGGTGTAAGACAACTTACACCGATTTGAGATGATAAATCACAGTCTAATTTCCCCATTTACTTGCTACTGCTACCTCTTAACACTTAAGAAGAAAAGACTGTTGAAGTAATTTTCTAAAGTTCAAATAGAGTTTATTTACTGATCTTTGAATGGTGAAAGCTGAGTTAAGGGCAGCTTGACAAGCACACTTATAGCAAGTGTGTTGTAGCATGTCTGTAGCTAGCTATAGCTAGTCTCTAGGGATTTCCTAATAACTAATCTCCCTGTAAATTACATTTATTAAATGAATTTAAATTCAATTGAAGTTTCTCAGCTAGCCTAAAAGTAAGAGACCAAATCAAAATTGAGCACAATTTAATCAGGATCACAGCGTCCGTGGGTAAACAATGTCATATTGGTTTGCTGAGTGTGGCTAATGATAGTAGGGGTTGTTGACTAGTGGAGCTGCAGCGGGCGGCTGTGTAACATTTAGACACAACAGTTAACCAGCGTTATACAGTAATATTAATAATTAGTTTAAACATCCAGTACGTCTGGTGCTGGCTATCAAGGGTAGCAATGTTAAATTGTTTAGTCAACTAATAATGCACATTCCTACTAGTTATCTGTCAAAGATCCCGGTATTATCCACATTGATCATGCGCACATGTCCATAATATGCTGCTCCCCACTCTGCCTGACAAGCCCTGGCCTTTGTCAACGGGGACACAGCCACGTCCACAAAAATGACGTAAATTATAGATGCAACAGCTGTTATTCAACCAAGCTTCCAGAGACAATAGGCTACCACTACCACAAGAGAGCAGTAAATTACAAAATGAATGCAAACCTCCAATATCAGATCCTTTGTGGGACAGAACACTTTTCTGAGATGTAAGGAGAGCTTCCACTTATCATTGTAATTGATGCCTGTTATCATTATTTGAAAAGATGTTTTTTGGTGATTTGAGTGACATGCTAAATGGCTGCTGCTAGATAGCCAAAGTGGTTGCCTGGTTACACAGGATGGATCCAAGGCGTTGCTTGCTTGTTGCAAAGTGGTAGCCAGGGTTTTTACTAGTGTGGTTTGTTGGGGTGCTGCTGGTTGGTCGCTTGGGTGTTGACTATTGTCAAAGTGCTGCTAAGTGGCTGCATTGGCATTATGGGTGCTTGGCAGTGTGTTGTTTGTAGTTGTTTAGGTGTTGCAATGTTGTGAGGCAACCCTACCTCCTCTTTTTGAATGAATTAATGAATGGAGCCCTGACAGCAGCAGAGTCACCATGAGGTGGTTGGGGTGGATGGTGGGTGGACAAAGAAACATGCCTGTCACATCATAGACTGAGGTTTGCATCCACAGTCCCATTTGTCTTTGGGTTAAGGTAACAAAATTACTAAGTACTGTTATGGTTTTCTCTAAATTTCAGTAATGTAAACTGAAGCCAGAGCCTTTGACCTGCATTTTCACTATTTTGTTGGTGTATATCTGGAATGCTTTGATGGGAAACACTGTATGTAAAACTAGTAATTAATAAGTGCCACATACTAGTTTGAGTATGCTTGAGAACAGCCAATGCCAAGCTAATAATTTGTTTTATTGTATATTTTGCATTTGTATTATGATAATTGAAGCATGTGTTGCTTTAGGTTGCTGCTGGGTTAAAGCTGCAGCTGTTGATTGTTGAAGAATTAGGTGATGTGTGTATGCCGTAGGGCGCTTGTAGAAGCTCGATATAGGAATAGTATAGTTGACACCTAGAGGTAAGTTTTGAAGGGTGTCTTGTGGTTGATAGTAGAATGACTAAAAGCTGGTTAGAGGGAGGTATGCTCCACATTCAAGATAAGCTGCTGGTTGCTAGGCTGAGGATGAAAGAGGCTAGGGGGTAGCATATTAGATTCAGCAGACAATGTTTACATATTTACCAGCATGTATACCCTCATTTGGAAAACTAATACAGTGAAAGAGAGTGGCAGAAGCTGAAGGCAAGAAGGCATTGCTTGCATGGAACTGTTAGTAAAATACAAATGCAAATTTGTACACATCCACACTATTGGTAAACACATGGCATAATTTGCTGTTTCTAGGGATGTCCTCTCTGAGTCTAGATTGAGGGTTACTCAATAACTAATGGGTGCTTTTAGTGCGGTCTGCTGCATTGACAAATGCACTCACAGATGCATGTGATCGACTCTCAAGCGCATGCATGCATGCAACATTTTTGCAGTGTTACTCACGCTTACCATATCTCTGTCTTTATAGCTCCCTGTTTTTCACTTCTCTGTTGTGTGTGTACACACACACACACACGCACACACACGCTAACACTCTCTCTCTCTCACACACATGCTCACGCTCTGCTCAGCTCCAAAGGATCAGTAGCTTATAAACTGGCTGCAGTCAGCAGTCAGTCTCTCTGTGTAGGGAGAGGAAGGCAGGATAAATTGCTTCGGCTGGATGGAACAGACCTCAGCCAAGGCTAACTGGATTGAGTCATACTGGGCTGGGGCTTTTTACTGGTGAACCACCACGCGTTCCCTGTTGGCTTTTACCTGACAGAACTGGGTTGTTCAGGGCTGAAATAGACTGAATTAGTTCAGCTAAACTGGTGTTAGGCTTGATTTCACTGGGCTGTGTTGAGTTCGCCTGCAGGCCTCGTGGAGAAAAGGCTGGAAGAGACGGAATTCCCTGTTTTTTTTTTTTTTTTTTTTGCCTTTTCCTTTTTTTTTGCACTTGCATCCCGCCCTCCCTCTATCCTTCCTCCATCCTCCCCTCATCTTCTCTCTTGCATTTTCACAGCAGACATCCAGTGTTGCAGAGCAGACAAAGGCAGCAGCCCTCAGTGCTTCTGTTCATCTACTGGCTCCTTGAAAGACGGTAGGGAAGAAAGAGAGCAGGGATTTTTCTTCTCTTTTATATCCTCTGCTTTTGCACAGAGGCAGCTCCTGGTGTGAGGAATTACCAGCAGAGCTTTTTTTCAGTTTTTCCAGAGGATTTTTGGATGTCTTTTTTTTTCTTCTTTTTTTACAGATTACAACATTTTGAGGAAATCCTTTGACTCTTACAGAGAAGAAGCGTTCATTTAGTGTGTGTATTGCTTTATCTCTGATATATCTTGGCTACCTTTACCGTTCAATCATTTGGCTGGTGCTCGTGCTGCTGCTGGTGGTGGTGAAGCCGGGGCAGGCATGGCCCAGCAGGCAGGCATGGGGGTGACCCACCAGGACACCCTGGCAGTGCCCCCCATGCCCAAACACTCCGGCCTTAATGAAGACCTGGTGAAGATCCTGCGGGAGAACCTGCTGCAGCCAGAGAGGCCACGAGGACACCGGCGGTCACCCTCCTCCATCTCCCCCCGCCTTTCTCCCCGCAACTCACCGCGTCTGCTTCGCCGCATGCTGCTCAACAACAACATCCACAAACAGAGGCGCTTCACTGTCGCACACACATGGTGAGAGTTAGATGGGCACATAGTGACTACAAGATTGGTAGCTATTGTCACTGCTGTGTGTTGGTGCATGGGGAGCTGCATAGGCTCATAAAGTGCGTATGTGTGTTTGTCTTTTGTCAGACAACATGTGGTGTAAACCGCACCCATGGCAAACTTTCAAGGTCGGGGCTGTGTTTGTTGAAAGCTGTGTGCGAGAGAGGTGGCAGTGTGATAAGCCATTTGAGTAATTAAACTTTGTTTGCGGTTTAACTTGAACGCTTTCCCCTCACGGAGAAACGGCAGGAGTGTGCATGAGCAAATCTTAGTCATGTCAAATCTCCTAGGAAACCCTCTTCTCACCTTAAATAATGAGTTTCTCCCATGCTCTTCCTCTCTGTCCGGCTTAATCTCTGATTCTATCTCTCTCCCCGTCTCCCCCCTGTGTGTCTCTGTTACCCATTCTTACTCATTTTATCCCCCTATTTTTCTCCGTGCCCCCCCCTTCCTGTGCTGCCTCTGCTTTTACCTCTGTGTGATACACAAGAGGTAGTGCAGCATCTGAAGGGATATACCCCAAATCTGCCTGTCTTGTTAGGTAGCTAGAGTAGGGAGCCATCCATCACTACATGTCTTCCCTCTTGCTGTGGTTTTCTCTCCACACCTGCCTGCCTGCAGTTTTTGACTATTAATTAGTCTTCTATTCCTGGCTGTCTATCAGCCTCAGTTGCACTCGCACTCGCCCACGCCTCATCCCCTCCCTTCTTCTCATATCTATTCCCTTCTCTCTCTCACCCTCCTACCCACTCTGATTTTTTTCTCCACTTTAACCAATTTAGTTTCCCCCCTTCCCTCCTCCCTCATCGCCCAGTGTTCTCATCTCCTTCTCCATTTTTTACGACTCATCTCCCTTTCTCTTCCCCCTCCATTTTTAACCCTGCCTCTCTTTCTCTCTCTCTCTTTCTCTGTATGTTTTGTGTCCCACCTCCTCTACTTTCAATGTTTCTGATTACACACCCATCATGATATACTTCATATACTATTCACATATTCTCACATATAAATTCACATATTATAAATTCTTTATTGTGCTACTTCCCAGGTCCCATTCATTTACACTTTTTGCGTCTACCTTGAGGTTGTGTATCATTTTTTGATCGCAGTTACTTCCAGCTTCGTTTCATATGCTTCTCTTCTGTCTTGCTTTCTCCACGTTTAATGCCTCCATTTTCCTTTTTTCTTTCATCCATCATTCCTCCACTCTCTTCTTTCCCTTAGCTTCTTATAACTGATGGCACTAATAGCACAGGGGGATATAGTGTCGCATGGCACCTATAGCTTTTTGCTATTTTAAAGGCACACTGCTTTCCATGTGTCTGTATAATTTAAATATTGTGTATGTGTGTGTGTGTGTATGTGCAAATGTGATGGTTTGTACATGGCTGTTAATTCAGATTATGGAATTTACCATCATTCTCCCATGTGCTGCTTTAAGCAGAAAGCTATTCCTCGCTGTTCCATATTAAGAAGCTGTAACACTCTCGTTCTTCTCTTCTGATGCCCAGCTTTGTCATCAGCATGACAGTGGGGCAAGTGAGTCTGATTTCCACAAAAGTCACCTTTGTTAAATATCTGTAAGTGATGAAAACTTCAAGTGGCACGGGTGGCATAACAATGCATTCATTATAGATGGATAAGAGAAGAGCCACGGTGTAGCATTATGTCAATATCTGCATGGAGAGGCCACTCTTATTATGGGTGGGAATCAATTTTCAATTGTCTCCAACCGCTGATTTAGATTACTGTTAAATCAAAGTCTCTACTGTCAATGTGCTTTTTTAGCATGGTGTAATATCAATAATGTCTCAATAAATTCTGAGCACATCATACAAGTATGTATGAATTGCTTTCTCTATCATTTAAAAGCTTCCTGCACACCATTGCTTCATATAGTATACATTTAATAAAATACTCTCTGTGAAGAATTTTGAGGAATATTCAGTGTTTTTGTTGTGATTGAAAAATCTCATTTAAAAAAGACCAAACTAACAGTGAATTTATTCTGCTAATGAGTATTATCTGTGCAGCCAAACTTTGATAGAGGGTTATGTCCCTGGGCCATAGAATACTGCTCCCATTCAATAAATATTAAAAACACATAAAAATAGCCATACTGAAATTGCGTCCTGAAGCATGTTCAGTGATGCAGAACCAAACTTCAGAGAGTAAAAAAGCAGTCTCCAAATCCTTTCAGAATAATCTGCAACAGCTGAGTTCTTAAAATGTGTTTTTGTTAGTTTTGTGGCAAAAATGGAGTTTGTGGCACAGAGCTATAGACTATCAGGTTGCAGCTTCATAGACCATACTTGGTATTTGGTTAGTAGGAGCATTTCATTGTTGGTTTTGGTCTTGTCAAGGGATTTCTTGGTACAAATAGTAAGATAAAAGAGAGCCACCATCAGACTTAAAACACATCTGTACATGAGATAGAAGAAAATGTGCTTGCTTCCATGCGTCTATGTGAAGATGGATGTAAACTGTGTATTTTCTAAGACACTGATCTTTACATCACAACTGTTGGGGTGACAGGAGAGCAAGTGTGGGAAAAGACAGTGATAAGAAAGAACAATGACCACTTAATCACTGTGTAACTTGTTGGTCCTGTACCTGCGTTGTGTCTTGACATTTGAAAAAAACAACTGGCAGACAGATTATCAGACAGAGATAAAGGGAGTGTGGGAGGTTAGGAGAAAAATAGCTGCATTTGTGTGCACATGTGTGAGCAAGAGAATGGAGAGAGAGACAATTATTTTGTAAGAGAGAGAAACCATCAAATGGCTGTAAGCAGTCGGGAGGTTGACAACTGCAGTGTAATTTACTCCAATCACCTCCTCATTGTTTTACAGCTGCAGGGAATCACAGGGCCTCTGCGCTGTAAATCTGGTGACATACGCAGCCCTCAGTGGCTCCACTCCACACTTCATTAACAAGACAATCCTTCTCCATGGACCGATTGGCCTGATCTACTGCTTTGCTGTTCTTATGGGCACAACACCGAGAAAACCATAGGCAAATTGTTTTACAATCACTTTGAGAATACGTTGGAGAATGCATCCCAAATGCTGATTGGCTTCTCTGCTCTGAATGAATTTGATTGGCTGTAATTGTTTGCAAAGACATAAAGAAGGTATTTTTGTGGATTTAATGAAAAGTAATGAGTTGATCCAGCGCAAAAGGATTTGGTCTTATTATATGGCAGAATTTTGTCCCTAAACAGTCCCCATTGTTGACAAAATGTGATGATGGTATAATGCAATTTTGAAAACTATAAATATATGAGCAGGACTTTATTTGGGTGAGAGGTTTTTAAGGAGAGTGTGGAAGGTTTTATTCAATTGTTGCCAGTATTATTACAACATAAGCTCCAGCACTACCTCCAACAGCAGCAAAAGTATTAGTGTGGCTTTCTTTATGGAATTAAAGGGAGTATCTGCAAAACTGGGTGTTTTGACAACAGACGTAAGACTCAGCATTACATTGTGCTTTGCCATGAAGGGATGTATTTAGGATTGGATGTGTTTTTAACAATAGCTGAGGCACATTGTGGCATAGTTGGAAAGATGCAGAGTGGTTGGGAGTGATATTTACAAATCAACCTTTTTATTTGTATGTACAGTATTGGCAGCCATCTTTCAGTGATACAGAGAGAATCGTCACTACTGCTTCATCGTTGTGTGAGACGGAACGTTCTGAACAAACCAGCCATTTTTAAACAGCCAAGCAACTATATACCTCTCGCTATATCCTGCTACATTTGTTAGTTATTGTACCATTCCTTCAATTGAGGAGGTGCAGATGTTTCTCTGTTTGGTGTCCCTTCGAATTCCTCCATTGTTGTGTGTGTCGTGTTGAGGCAGACATCACAATAGCTTCATCCCGCATTGAGGGGGTACTATATGCAGTGGAAAAAAGAAGTACCTGGTATCAAAAGCGAGTAGAGTCGAGTAGAGTGGAGTGGAGTTGAGTTGGTACCATGCGGTAAAAAAGTGCTAATTGATTGCTCTCAGCTCTTCAAAGGCACAGTACATATAAAGTAGTACTGGATGGTGCACTCTCACCTTCAAGTGACAGACAGACCAACACTCACGACTCGTTTTTTTTGTAGTCTCTCCACGAGAATATCCTGTTTTCAACTTTCCTCCTCGCTGACCCTGAGGTATTTTTAATGCTGTTGCACAACAGCGCCTGATGCTGCATTGCAACAGTGCAAGTGTCTATTTATGTAACAGGAGAGGGGGATTTGAGCAAGGGGAGAACAGGTGGCTCCGACTGGTGATGCTGATGTCAGTGCTTCTCCTCGGTGTGACTGGTCTGACTGGGGAGTCGAGTGGGGATGGCTGGAGGGTTATGGACAGATGAGTGAGTGATTGATTGATTGATTGATTGGATAACAGGATGAATGATTGATTGATGGGTGGATGAATGCAGGAAGGGTGTGATGGAGGGAAGGAGGCAGGGCAGAAGAGAGGGAGAGTGTGGGAGTAGAGGACCTCCAGATAAACGCAGTGGTGCTAATCTGGGCAGAGCATGACTCTCTCTTCTTCTCACTTGGTTATATCATCTCTCTCCGTATGTCTTTCCCGCTTTCTCATTTTTCTATGCCATTTATTTTTTCTCAAACTCATGTTTGGACATGGTTGCAGTCTCTGAAAAAAATACTTTTTTTTTTAAAGAATTAGTTTGACATTGACCCCAGGACATCACTGTTTCTGGCCAAGAAATATCCCTGCACAGAACCACTCATAAAACCAGCGACGGCCCGTGGCATAGGCAGTATACGCGAATACTAGGGGCGCTGTCCTACATAGGGGGCGCCGCAAATGGGGGAAGAAATAAAATCAAAATGTTTAACTTTTACTATTTACATATACTATTACAACTACTATTTTGAAATATTACATAAGCCCACACAACAACATAAATACATACCAAAGCCTATGAAATAATGGAGAGGCCTTTTTTTCTGGGTTCCTGCCGCCCCCCGGCCCCCCTCCCTGGCTTGTTACACTTTACCTGCTCTCTGGGGAGGATGGGCAAGTTATATGACGTGACCCCAAAAAAGATGCTGTATCTTTCATCATGTCGAAACGACCAAAGCTCTCTGGCGCCCAGGGTAGAAAAAGAAGAAAGAGAGAGGGGGAAAAACGGGGAAAAGACAGAGGTACAGTAACGTGATGAAATTAATAGTCTGTGGCATTGGTAGTTACTGTTGTTGGACGTTAGTAATGTGGTTTGCTAATCAATAAATAGAGTTAACGTCAGTTAACGTTACTTCCACCTTAAATTCATCAGGAAAATTTAGAAATATAAACGTAAAAAGTTCACATTTTTGGTTCGTGCAATAATTCTTCATTGGTTTCTTTAATATCTTATTTTGTGCAAAGCCTTATTTATATTGTATTTATAATTTATATTATGTCACTTGTTTCTAACATGGTTTTTATTTTGTGGCTTATTTTGTATTTAAAAGAAAACAAAATCTCGAAGACAAAGCTATGCAGTTTCTGTGTGAGTGTATGAACATTGGTAGTGAAATTGACTGCGATGCAAGGGGGGCGCCAGCTAAAATCTTGCCCAGGGCACCAAATTGGTAAGGGCCGGCACTGCATGAAACCACAAACTTTGTTTGTATGGATTAAACAAACAAGATACTGTATAATGTATTAGTCAGGAGCATTTTTAAACAAATTAATTTGGAACAAATAAATTAGCAATTAATTGAGTGAATAAACTATAGTTTGGTCGATAATGAAAGTAATTGTTAGATGCAACTTCAGACAATAGTATGTTTGAGTGTGAAGGTGAAAACTGCTGATTTCTCTTACATTAGTTCCAAAACATTTGGCATACAAGAGAAGTGTAAATGTGTTGAGGATAAATTAATAAGCAACACAGTTCTGTAACAAAATGCCCGATCAGCAATGCCCTGATAATCCCAGCTGCCCCAGTGGCTCAAATATAAGATGTTCTTTCCTTGGAGCTTTTCTGTTGATAAAAATTAAACATGAGGTGATTTGTCCATCAATGTGTTTACTCCTTACAGTTGAGCTGTGAGAGAGTCAACAGTGAGTTTTCAGCCATTGCTAAGTGGTTATTCTAAGTGAAATAGCTCTAAAGCTTCCTCTGGTTGTGGCTCTCGATTACATTTCCATTAATAGTCAGCGCCATTTTGCCTGTTGTTCTTTTGTATATCCAGCCTCTCAGTCCATGGTCCATACCTTCCTAAGATTTTTTTGTTTTCAGGGTGGACTTTTGTTTTAGTAATTACCCTCCATTCCTTTGAGGTGGCTTTGGATTGCAGCCGTCATCCCGCTGTGCAGCAAAGAGTATTCTCCAGGTTTTATCAGCCCAAACATGGCTCTCCACCCGGGAGAATGGAGTGCCTGTGATTTGCATACATATGAGCATTTGAGCAGTGCTGCTGCTGCCACTGTGCTAATAGGGCTGGCTGCATGACACATCAGCACAGTAAAGGCTTTTCATTTGCAAAGACAGACAGATTTAGACTAACCAATCACATGCACATGATTTTGCATTCATGCACGCAATTGTACTCTAACAGATGAATATACACTCATTCTGTGTAATTCTCTCACTATAAGAGATAAGACAGGACCCTGGTCATATGACTCAGCTTTGACTTTGTATTCTGAGCTAGTGGCCGAGTCAGTGTTGGCTGAGATGAATAAGAAAACTAAGATTATATAACTGTGTGACTGAGAGAGACTGCGAAAGAGAGAAGGATGAGTGTGGTAGAGAGAGATGAAGACAGAGTTTTATATCTTATGTTATGTTTAAATGTTTTATAGGCTGGAAGTGTATTTCATATCCAACCAACTATAATATTTCACTTATAAAAGAGAAGACCCTCCTGGACTTTCTGCTTTACTGCCAACTATTATAAATAGAACTCCTGATGCTCCACACGGTGTTGTATGTTGTATTTAAGTGCAGTGGCCACTGACTGACCTCAAATGACTGCAGAATAGTTATACATTGTCAGGAAAAACCTCTTACTTCAAAGAAACCTTTTACTGCTGCAAACCAACAAAGGTTATTTGAAAACTCAGTTGTATTAAGAACCCTTTCATTGTAATTATTCACTAATAATACACTAGTAATAATTCACTAGATTTGGGAAGAGGGTCTCTTTTTTGAAATTTTGAAAGGTCAGAATTTGCTATCATCTGTACATGTATGAATGTAAAAGTATATTCTGTAGTTTTATTCCTGAAATGACTGAAATATAGAGTGATGAAACCAAAAAAAAGAAGAAAAAGAAGCAAATACATTTGTGTAATGTTTTAGCTTTAATTTGCTAACTCAGTTTTTTTACAGTACATCAATTCACATTCAGTAACAAGTGTTTAAGTCACACTGTTACTTAACACTATTAGATAATGTGTTCAGACAAATTCAAATCCTGATCTTAAATGTTTGAGTCTGACGGCTTAGGCCAATTAAACAGTCTTCACACTACTGTAACACTACTCAGTGTCACAAGTCAGACATGTTGAGCTATCTGATTCCGGGTCAGGATATGATACAGGTTAAACTGAAGATAAATTTAGGTAGACTCTGGGGACTCTTAACTCTTGTCTTAACACATTTTGGTTTTATCATCATTAAATGTGCATGAGCGAGAGGCTGTGATAGAGCAGTAGGTTACTGATTGAAATCTGATATAAATCTGATATATATTAAAGTGGCAATGGCAATCATAATCTAAAGTAAGGGGCTACATGTATGTTGAATCTGTGTTTGTGCTGGTAACTGTATTCTCTGACTCAAGGAACAAGTTGAGCTCCTAAATGACCTGATTTTACTTCATATACGGACATATAATATTTTCACTGTGATTGCTGAATGTGCTGTCAGACAGAGGGAGAAATAGTCACAAACCCACCACTTGCACTCTATAATTTGGAAAAGTGTTGTAAGTGGATGGTTCCAAATTTGTGCATCATAGTCTGTCCAAGCTCCTGTGAATCTCTATGGCCTTTAAACTCACTCTCCTTCCTCCGCTCTTCATTTTCTTCACATCGTGATCATCAAACCCAGTGCAATGCCAGAAGGAGTCAGCCTCACTTCCATTACATGTCAACTTTTATAAGCTTTTTGAAAAATGGGGACACTTAACATCGCCTCCAGTTCTGCTTCCTGAGATTTTCCTTTACCTGTTTAAAGTTATGGTACCACTAAATACGATTGTTATTTGTTGATTCTTGTGACATTCAGCTCAGCTCAGTTTGGTTCAGCAGGTCTTCAGTGAACTAAAATAGAGGATTAGGTGCATATTGATGATCATTTGCAGGTCCAGACACATTGAGGTGTGTTAGCAGTGGTTATTGCACTACCAGATTTAATTAAATGATGACCAGAATGAACCAGAGTTGAAGAGGCCACAGCTGCAGGGCTTTATCAAAAGCCTTTTGATATGGTGATATGTTTTTGATTCAACAAAATGAGTGAAAGATTCTGCCAGTGCTTGCTTCAACATTTCAGCCATTCATGTTCTTTTGTTTTCACTTTGCTTGTTTAATTCTCATTTTATATATATTCTATGTATATAATTATTATTATTTATATTTATTTATTTATCTTTAATACTATTGTTTTTGTATCCGTTCATTATTATTTGTCCTCTGTTGCAGCTTAATTTGCAGTGAGCTTGAATGAGCTAAAAACATAAAACTTGGCCCAATAACTGGAAATGATGTGCAGGTTCTTCCGAGGAAGCATGAGACCAATTGGCCAGATGGTGGCGCTGTAATTAAAGCCCAAAAGTGCAGTTTTGAAAGGCTACACTGTTAAACCAGATAATATGTTATATACTACATTGACACATTTTTTTCTGCATACATTATGATGAAATAAGTGTTTAGCTGCAATTACTTTGCCTCAGCTTTGTCGAGCCTGAAACCTGCTCGCTGCTGCTCACGGCTCTAATTTTGGGCGATTGAGCTGTTACCTTCTGTTTAGCCCAAAAAGGCTTAAATCCTCAAATTGCCACTTGCAGCTGTATTTGATTTTTTAAGCATATTTTTTTTATTCAGTGAGAAAAAAGGCGGTGTGATGTCACCAGAAGTAAGTCATTTCCCTGTGTACAGAAGATTTCAGAGATCTATCTAATTGGTGGACTGCTCCTTCTCTGCCTCCATCCTTCTTTTTTTCCCCACTTTTACACTCTCATCTTTAATTCTCTTGCTCACACCTTCATTATCTTTAGCTGTGTTGTGTTTCTGCTGATTTCACCACCAGAACTTTAACTTGATTGCTAAGGGGCAATTCAGTTACTGATTAGGGGGCTGTCCAAAAAAATGCACCAGAGCTTCAGGAAAATAACCTGAGGATGGTGAGAGTTGAGATGACGAGTGCCAATGTGAGTGTCTTTGTAATGGACTGCAGATGGCCATGTACTCTTTTGTGCATATCTGACACGGCCACTGTGGAGGTTAAGAGGTACTATTTTCCATCTTTTCAAAGCTCCATTCTATGCATTGGTGAAGATGGTTCTCCCAGTCTGAGATTAAAAAAAAAAAAAAAACTCACACTACTTTAAATGATAATTGGATATGGCCTAAAGCTTTCATTTTCATCTTCTCTGAGAGAACCTTGTATACAGTATGGTGTACAGAGATAGAGTATTTGTAAAGTCCATCTGTTTTAAAGAAGTAAATACACAGCTGTTGCATTTAAGTCTATTATATTTGGTTTATTATCAGCTGTTATTAGATTGATAGATACTTAAATTATCCCCTTGAGGAAATTCATGTGTCCATTAGCTCAATGTTGGTAGTAAAAACAATTGATGATAGATAAACAATAATAATTAGGTTAGTGCACATCCTTTGGCTGAGGTGTTGTATAGCCTGATGGCAGTGGGAACAAAGGATCTTCTGAACCTCTCTATCCTGCAGTAGAGTGGGATGAGACGTTTGCTGTAGCTGTAGCTGCTTCTCTGTCCTGCCAGAATGTTGTGGAGAGGTGCTGCTCATCACTGTCCCTGAGACACAGTTACCCAGCCTGACGTGCTGTGATCGTCTTCTCAGGTAATCAACAATCCAGGACGTGAAGCAGGGATCCGCCCCCATCCCTTCCAGCTTGTCTTTAAGGATGGGGGGTTGGATGGTGTTAAATGTACTTGAGAATTCAAAGAACATAATCCTCATGTAACTACCTGGCTCATTCAGGTAAGAATGGGAATGTCAAGGACGGCATCATCCACTCCAATATGTTCTTTGTAGGCGAACTGTATGGGGTCTAGTGCAAGTTCAACCTTTGGCCTCGGAAGGTGAAGAAGCAGCCGCTCCAGGGTCTTCATGATGTGAGGGCCATCGGTCTGTAGTCATTTATCTCAGCTGGTCGCCCTACTTTAGGTACCGGAACAAGACATGATGTTTTCCACAGGACATGGACCCTCCCTCTTTGTAGACTTAAGTTGAAGATCCTTAAGTTTGTATTATTTCCATAAAACATTTACACAGTGGTTTCAATGACAAACTATGTAATATTAATGCACAAGTAAGCTGTACACAATGAAATGCTCTTATTTTGAAATTCTACTCAACATCTCCAAATTAAAAATTATAAAAACAAAACAGTCATACTGTATATGAGAATTAGATTTTTAGGTTTGATATTATTTTGTAAAGATGACTACAGAACCATGGAGGAGACAGACTTGTCTGTATCACAAAGATGAGAAATGTGTTTGAGAGATATGTTAAGGTATGTACAGTAGATTTCTGGATAAGAAACGATGCCCGGAAGAAACTTCTCTTTCTTTAATTTAAAAAAAACAACATAAAAAAAAAACTCTGTCCTTGCCAAGAAAGCCTTTTACCTTTTCTATACATCCTTCTCTGCTCTGCTCTTTCATCTTTTGTTTTCCTCTGGCTAATACTCACACAATAGATATTCATTCTGCATCTTATATCAGGTTCTCCATGCGTGGTCTGATATTGAAGAGTAGTATACAATAGCATTGTACATTGTGTGGCCCCTCTGAGGTCAGGTCATCTTCCATCATCTAAAATGCCCCCTTTCATCCCTTTGAATTCAGTCCAGTTCACCTCACTATTCTTGTCTCAAACTAAATATGTAATGACATGGCAAGCTGCATCTTGTCATCCATGCAGCAATTGAAAAGATGGCGTGGGACAGGAAGAGGGAGAAGAAGGACTAATGAATTGTAGATTGCTGTGACTCCTAGCGGTCAGATGGGGTTGGTAGCCTGGAGACCTGGCAGCTTTTTATTGTTTAAGAAATGTTGAATTATATTTCAACTTTTGAAGAGATGCAGCATCGATCACCTGTCAAACTGCAACAGGCAACCAGTGGGTGACAGGGAGAACTCAGGTTCACTTCCACCTACTTTTTTAGGGTGGTAGGTAGCAGTTCATCTCATCCGCTTTAGTGACCCACCCAGCTTCTTCAATCCACCTTGTGTTGTCTGTCTGAATGGTCTCTCTGTACAGAGAGACAGTGTCCACCACTAGCAGTTCTAATGGGTTGCATGTCCAATTAAGATGCAGCTGCATCCTGTGTTGTGAGAGCTATCGTGTTATTGATGTCATCCCTTGATCATTTTTCACAGCTGCTTCCAATATCCTGCTCTTTATGAGGGTGTGTTTTCATCTTTTGTGTGCTTGCATTTGTGTGCGTATGTGTTTGCAAATATAGACTGTGCAAATACATCTGGCGGATTCATTGGTGCCTTTGTGTGTGTGGATTATATATATATATATAAACATATATACACACACACACACAAATCTGTATGCACATTCACGTGCGTGTGTATGTCTGTGGGTGATTCTTCACAAGTGTGTGTTTTCTTGTTTGTGTCAGTACCTATCCTGATTACCAGTCTTCTTCTGGCTGTCTGACCACTGGGGCTGTCTCCTTTGATTGCATTGATTCAGTGCCACTGCATGCAGTAATGAAACACGAAAAATGAACAGCGTGCTCTGAGTATGAGGTAATTGGTCTGCACCTAGTTTCTCATGGTTCTCAGGAGGCTGAGGAAGACGGAGGCAGGAGGTGGGGGGGTGAAACTTCACATGTGCACAAATTTATGTGTGTGTAAGTGCACGAACATGCATATGTTAGAATCTGTGTCTTGTGTTTTGTGGATGATGGACTTCTCAGCATTCAAAGCTTCAGTGTGATGTTAGTGGCAAAATATTCTCAGCCAATTAAACCTAGAAGTCTGTTCTGATTGCTCATGTTCTTGTTTTGTGTCATAATGTTGCTTGTGCAATGCTCCAACTGCATTTCCCATCTACAGCCATATGTCCAGGCTATGTACACTCATTTGCCAGTATGTTAGATCCACTTAGCTAAAACTAATGCAATCTGGTACATCAGTCCTACAATAACTCCTGCTTTCATGAAGGTTATAATGTTCAGTTTTTGTTGATTCTACTGTATGATCATTGTGGTGGATCTAGTTAGTTGTGAAGTGCTGTTCAACGGTATCACATTATACAGAGGTCTTCCTCTTATTTTTTCCATCAAATTTCAATCAGTGCTTGTTGGCAAAATAACAGAAACACCTCTCATTAACATTATAACCTTCATGAAGTTAGGATTTATTACAGGACCATTGTATTAGACTGCATTAGTTTTAGCTCAGTGCACCTAATGAACTGGTTACTGAGTGTATATGACACAGTGTACTGCAGCACCATGAGATAAACTAATGTTCCACATCACAAAATTTGGTGCAAGCAGGCAAACTGAAACACGCTGTAGGCTGCATATCTTGCTTAATATGAATTGCTTTTTAATATTATGTCTACATGAAATTGAAGTCGTATACATAACTGTTGGGATAAATCAAATGTGTAAACCAATTTGTACCTTTTTGAGCCTACACGTCGCCACATACAGTTTGTATCAGAAAGAAGCTGATGCTTAGCTTTACAGAGCTACCTTGCTGTTTAGCAAGGTTACCTTGCCCATTACCAAGAAAATTAGGTGTGGCAGAGTGCATTTGTTGTCGGAGGAATCCTTAACAACCGTGACCAGCTCTAGAGAGCACTCTGTAGCATTCACACCTTAGTTCTATCCCAATTCCTTACCTTATTTCCAGTATTAGTTGATATGTCAGTTATTTGTTTGATCAACTGATTCATAATTAAATCTATAAAACAACGGTGAACAATCCAAACCCCCGAATGATTCCATTTACAATTATATAAAACAGAGAAAAGCCTATCACTCTAGAAGCTGTAATAGCATATATTCTGCATATGTAACACTGCTATTGATTCGGGCTGTCACATGTTTTACTGTATACTCTCAACATTGGTCAACATTGTGGTCCTAGCATCTGTCCTCAATTTATGAAACACTAGAAGAGACTGTTTTCCTCCTACATCATGCCCCAGAGGAAAGGATAAATGTGTTCATTCGCACAAGCAATAAAAACACACTTAAAATTATTAATATAGGATTGATTCTATTGTGTTATGTGGACTAATAATGTTGTAATTGTCTCTGTAAAATCCTAAGTGCTCAGCAGAGAAACATTTGTCTTAATGAACTGAGGTGCTCTACATAATACATTTTCTTTTGTATTCTGTATTGATACTTTTTTCAATGGCTCTGTCAGCACCTTTGAAAATATCTACTTATGGATTTGTGGTTGTGTTGCGGAATGAGCTATGTGTGCTGTGTCTGGCTGCATTAACAGAGTCTTTGCCAGCTTTCAGGGAGTGTCTGGATATTGACCTGGAGTGGAAGGATTAGTGCAGGTACTTAAAACAGATCACGGCTTCAGACCACCTCTCATGGCTTTAAATGGATCCTCTTGCCCAGAGCAACAGTCAAACCACTAAAGAGTGAAAGGATAGGGTATGGTTTCAGGAGATGAGGATGTGTAAGCCATGCTCCGCCTGGCAGTTCTGACTACACAAGTTGTATAGACATTTCTCCTCCCTGTTTTCCAAAATATGTGTCTTCTGTAAGGCCAACCAATTAAAAGCTCCCATCAAAATCAGTTCCATTTCAGTTCACTCACATTATGCAGTATTGTCTCAGCGGTGTATTATTTTTGACATAATGAGAAGGTTCACATAGTGTTATCCTTCATTGCTTAATAAACTTGGCTTGAATTGTTGCATTTTGACATTTCTTATTACACAGTGAGCTTTTGGAACAAACTGAACACTGTCTGCTCTTCAATCCCAAAGGCTCAGTAGCTTGGCAACATGCACTGCAGTAGTGCCTACACATAGAGTAAACAAGGAAACAGGAAACACACAGGAAATCAGTTACATCACACTTCCCCCACAACACACAATACAAGCACACAGTCACACACATGCATGCACATTGCAGATATATAGCCAACTATACTTTTTGCTTTACAAGTGTCACACACCTGCTTCTCCTCCCCCATAACTTCTCATTTACAGGTTCTTGTAATGTAGTATATGTAAATTGTCTCACTGTTGTTGCTGGCAAAAATGAAGAAAAATAATGGTGTCAGTCTGTCCAGTGGGATTTTGAAAGGATTTCATTATTGCAGTAGTGTTTTAATGTGGAAAATGGTAAGGGCAACAACCACTTTTGATAGATAAATGACAAGAGAATTATAGATTATAGTTGTTGAAATGGCCAGTGTAATAACAATGGCCAGTGTTGTTGCTATTCTATAATGTGGTTTTTCTCTGACTCTGAAGCTTTAAATATTGGTCTGTGCCAAAATAAAACAAATCCTGAACAAAAGGGGCTGTCAGCTGAATTTGTAGTTTAGTTGGATTCAGTAGTGCAAGCTGCAGCTGCATCAGTGGAACAGGAAACTGCTCAAAACATCCACGTCTGGCATGAGCATAGGATGGTGTGGTCCTTAATTTTTTTTTTTGTAACGCTCATATTCATTAATAATGGTATCACCCACCTTTTGCTGCAGATATTGCAGTTTTGTTTTTAACTTCCATCACCTTTATGTTGCCTCTGTGAGCCCTGCAGCTCATTTTGTAGACCCTTAAGAAGAAGGTGACAGAGGCAGCTATATGTCGATAAAGAAAAAGAAAATCAAAAAAACATCCAGATGTCCAGTTGCTCACCTTGCAACTGAAGATTTTAAATAACAACATGCAGCAGGTGGGCACCAAAGAATTTAACCTTAAGTCTGTATTTCAAAAGTAACCTTTCAAATGAGTTCTCTATAAAATAATCCACTTTGTTCACAATGATTAATCCAGCTGTCTTCCCCATCTGAGAGGGAACTAACCTCAGCTAACAAACAGTGAGTGATGACGAGTTCCTGTGCAAATTGTCAGTCAAATTAGGTTGATTCTGTTACCTTCAGACAGAGCCAAGCTATTGGGGAGACAGCTAGCTAAGCTGACTGACTACCGGCTGTATCTTCATATTTATCGTACAGACATCTCCCACTTTTTTTTTTTGTTTTATTTTCTCTTAAATACTTTGCCAGGCAATTTTCTCGCCCTCTGACCACTGCCACCAAGAAAAAAATGTATTAAAGATGACAGCTGTCACAATACAGTTAGGTCATTGTTCATACAAGTCGCTGATGGTTACTGATGAAGCTCTATAGTTTTCAGCATCATAATTCTGTGTGTAGACCTGTAAAATTAATTCACATTAATAGTTAAAACCTGTCAAAAGGATAATGTTCTTATAATTTGACTAGTCTTTCCAGTGACATCGTCATGTCAGTGCTATCACAGTTGATTAATTTGACATACTGCTTCGTAAAGAAAAGGTTGCACATCTTTTCAACCCTGAGTGTGGACTGTCCACTATGTTAATATTTCCACAGGTTGAGAGAGAGAGAGAGAGAGAGAGAGAGAGAGAGAGAGAGAGAAACATGAGGAATTTACACATCATGAACTCGGAATGACCTAGTCTGGCAGAAGATCTCCTGCAATTCTAGCAGCCTACTTTCACAGTATTTATGACATTTCATATCAACTATAGGTAGATTTGTATGGTTCTGGTTGAGTGCTTTCCATTGGGGTTCATGGTATTAGAGACACACACACACACACACACACGTACAGATGCAGCAAGCCTCTCAGTGATCAGACCTGTTAATTCTAGGCGGCTGTCAGAGGATCTTGTCACATCTGGATTGCTCATTGATTTCCAAGAAAAGGTGCTTCCATCCACTGGCCTCTTAAAAACATACTCATTGGTTTCCGTGACAACAGGCGGCTAACCTAGATATGAACTCTTTGTGCCAACAGCATTAATGGGAGTGCTGTGTCTCCAGGCATGTTGGAAGGCTTTGTGTTCAGACCCCCTCTGCTTTCTTATCACTTGTGGAGAGATGACCTTTCTGTATCACTGTGCGCCTTCACTCTTCTTGGCATGAGGTTTGATTGCGTGTCTTGTATCTAATCCAGGGTGCTTACATCTCACTTTCACTCAGGCTCTGTATGGACCTTGAGTGCATCTGTGTTCTAAAGGTGTTAGTTATTTTAGGTATTGCTTTCTTTGTTTTCTGGCTTTTGGTAGGATTTCCCAATAACTGGGTTCACCTGTGCTCATATTTCCGTTATTGCACAGCCTGTAATACCAGTGTAGGTTGGCACAGAGCACCAGACAGCTACCGTGCTACACTACAGCCTTCCTGTGTTGTAATATTGATAAGAAGCTAATTTTAGACTCTAATGTACCTTTCTATTTGACTAAGGAAATAATGGCCATCATGCCACAGCTTATTACTTCATTACTTCTAGTGTGTGTTTGATTAAGGCACTGCAATGGCTTGACTTCTCTGTGGTATGAGATGTGTGTTGATGTCTGTGGTTGCGGGCACTTGCATGATGGTGTGTATGTGTACGCACTCGTCTTCATGTTGCAGTGGGGGGTAAAATTGATTTGAGAGCCAGAACTGCTTAATCTTCTTTTAAAATTGGTATTCGACAGAAAGCTTATCTCAAAAGCCAGAGAGGAGGAGGTGGAGGAGGGAGAAAAAAGGAGAGGAGGAAAGGAATGAAAGTGGGATCGGTGTCTTGTGCGTCATTGGCCTGATTCTGCATTGACTTCTTTGTTTAGACTTAACTTGTTTCCGCTGAATGAAGCATGGGACTCGCATTCAGGGAATGGCAGTCTGTTAGTGGAGAAGAGCAAACCAAGTAGACTTCTCCACAGCGTACTCACTGAAAGAAAGCCGATGGTTATTTCCTTCCACTGTTCACAGAGGGATGTACTGTATACTGAGGCAAGATCTTTTAAACAGAAATGATCTGCAGTAAGAAAACACATCTGCCTAAGAAGTAGACATAGTTTTTCTCCAGCGCAGTAAAAGAGGTATATTGCTGCTGTTGAGTGTAAAACAAATCTGTGCTGACTAACGCTTGTGATATGAAACTACCCATAAATGATTTGACTGTGGTTCAGCAAAATCAAACTTCACAGCTGCAGAAATATCTTTGTTTGATCTTGGTCTTCAAGTTGTAGATTAGTCTTATCTTTGACACTCGGCAGTAATCAAACATCATTCAAATATGGCTTTAAGTCAATATAGCACATAAGTGATGCCATACATAACCATTAGGATGAGAGACAGGACTGAGGCATTGGTGGATTGCTGACTTTGGGTTGGGAGTGAGTTGCTGCTCCAAGTGAAAGACTTTAAGTGTCTTGAGTTCTTCACAACTGAGGGTAAGGTGGAGCACAGGGTTGATTGGAGGATTGTTGCAGCATCAGCAGTAACACAGGGCTGGGCTGGGCTGTCATGGTGAACAGGGAGCTGAGCCTGAAGGCAAAACTTTCAATTTACCAGTCGATCGAAGCTCCAACTTCATTTATAGTCATGGTCCTGAGGATTTTGATAGAGATCAAAACAAGGATATCAAAGTTAAAGACAGCTGACATGTGTAT
The DNA here is from genome assembly GCF_002814215.2 of Seriola lalandi dorsalis. Taxonomy (NCBI): domain Eukaryota; kingdom Metazoa; phylum Chordata; class Actinopteri; order Carangiformes; family Carangidae; genus Seriola; species Seriola lalandi. The sequence goes on from NW_019525497.1 coordinate 1,640,330, forward strand.
GCCTAGCATGGTGGTTGGGGTCATCCTCAGAAACTGGGCCTTCTTGCAAGAAGCCAGTTGAGGTCATTTTTGGGATCTTAAGGATGACTCTTGGTTGCTTATAGAGGTTTTCAGGTATGTCCAACTGAGAGGAGACAGTGGGGCAGACCCAGAACACTCTGGAGGGATTACATACCCCATTTGGTTTGGGAGTGTTTTAGGATTCCACATGATTACTGATAAAATCTGAGTGAGTGTCATTTCCCCTGTAAAAAGTCTTATGCTTGACTCTTGTTCCTTAAACAATTGCAAATGTCTGTGTCTGTCTGTGTCTTCTTTCTCTTTCTATCATAGAGCACAGCGGCATTTAATTTTCCTTCACATCACTGTATCCCTCACATCTCTATGAATAGGAGAGACCAGGCAGTTTATGCACAGTATGTCCGATCTTTATTTGAAGGCCTTTCTAATCTGCTGTGCAAATGGTGATATAAGATCTATTAGAGGGCTGTTAGAGCTGTATAGTGCAATAATTTGTCCTTTTTCGGAGTCTCAATGGAGACATAATTTCAGCAATACTGATATTATGCAAAGAGACATAAACTACTCTATCATATGCAAAGACATAAACAAGATAACCATGCCCATTTATCTCTTATAAGGGCTGAGGCAGCAAGTGATGGAAGATTTGCCATAAATCAGATGGTTGATTTTAGCACATATCAGCAAGTTTCACTGGATTGACCGTTTTCTTAAGTTGCTGACCTGTGTGTTATGTTGTGATGCAGCAAGAAAGGTTTTACCTCGAGCCATGTAATGTGATGTTAGAGGTGCAGAAGTTTTGTCATATCCCTGATCCCCCCCCCCCCCCCCCCCCCCCCCGACTGAAAAATATTCAGCGGTTAGGAAAATTATTCTGTTATAAACTTCAAAACAAAAATCTGTCCAACTCAGTGAACTCTAACTACAGCCCACAAAATGTAATGAATGAAATCTGAAAGTGAAACAGAGTTTAGTTAAAATTTAATATTTCATTTTAATATTTCATGTTTGATTTCATGAGAGATTACTGAGATTAGCATTTTCTAGGGGCCTAATTTATAATGTTAGCATTCACAGACTGACGCCACATGAGGAGAGGAAGCCTACATTATTCAATGAGGTGGAAGAAGCTGTGAAAAGGCTGTGAGAGTAATCTAATGATGATGATGATTATGATGATACATTTATTGTCCTCTAGGAGAAATGAATTGCATGTGATGGGTTGTCAGTAGACACATTACATTAAAAAACAAACAACGTTATAATAACACAGGCATCCAAGTGATTCATAAAGATACTGTAATATAACTGAGTGCTGCTACTGTATATAGAAAGGCGCAGAATATTCCCAGAATGATTTCTATGAGGCTGAGGGATCCTGCAAAGTGCAGCAGCTCATATTTTATGTTTATAGAATGGGCTGGGTCATCACAGTAATGAATCCCCTCCTAATTGCACAAGTCTCAGATATACAAGCAAGCAATAAAACAGCACCCCTACATCTCTCTCAACTTTAAATTGTAACCCTCCCTTGATGTTTATTTCTGTCCATCTAATTAAGCTCACGATTTATGTCATCAGAATATTTAACTGGAATGTGATCTGTGGGGCGAGTTTACTCCTACAGAGTTTCTCCCTCAGCCTGTGTAATGGGTGAATAAAACACAGCTAAATATTTTCTCCTTCCTTCACTGAAAGACAAAAAAAACCATGAGGAAAACGAAGAAACCATGGTGTAAAAATGATTTTATTTGATTAAATATAACTGCCTCCAGTAACAAAATTAGGTTTAATATGTAGGCCCACACTTACTAAGCATTTTATTCGGAACACCTGTACAGCTGCTTATTCATGCAATCATATCTAGCATTTATTCTGAATGGTGTGTAAAATATACAGTGTGCACAGGCACCAAAGTTTGACAGTTTGGACAGAGTTAATCTGGATTTTTACTGAGGCATGCAAATAGTAGGGTCAGAATTAGATGGCAGCAACATAAATCAATGGACCCAACCTGCCTTGTGTCAACAGCCCAGGCTGGTGGTGATGATGTAATGATGTGGGGAATGTTTTCTTGGCACTTTTTGGCCATTATACCAATACCACAGTCAATCTGAATATTGTTGCTGACCATGTGCATCCCTCTATGGCTACAATTTCACAACGTCTAATGGCTACTTCCAGCATGATAATGAATAATGTCTCAAAATAAAAGTCATCTCAAACATGTTTCATAAACGTGAGCTCATAAAAGTGAGCTCAGCGTACTTCAGTGGCCTCCCCAGTCACCAGATCTGAATCCAGTAGGACACCTTTGGGATGTGTTGGAGCAGGAGATTGGCAGAATGAATATGCGGCTGACAAATCTGCTGAAATGATGTGATGCAATCATGAAAATATGGAGCAGAATCTCAAAGGAATGTTTCTAGCATCTTGTGGAAGAACTGAGGCTGTTTGAGGGAGGCCCTACTCAGTATTAGTATGGTGTTCCCAATGAAGTGCTCAGTGAGTGTTTATTTGTATATGATATGGATGTAATATTAGATGATTACCGAGCCAGTGAGTATATATTTCTCATATAGCTGAAATGATTAGTCCATTAATAAATTATCTGATTGACAAGAAGCTAATTAGCAGGCGACAATTTTTCTCATTTTTGGCTTTATCATGATAGGGACAGTGAGAGAGAGACAAGAACAAGTCGGATTCGAACCCAGGCTACTGTGCCAAGGACTGAGCCTAAATGGTAGACGTATTTTGATAACTGCTTCTTTTTCAAGGAAAAATGCCAAATATTCCATGCTTCCAGCTACTATTATTTATTAGTTATTTGTAATTTATGATAGTTAACGGAATAATTTGCAGGCAACAAGCAATTTGAAGATGTCACCTTGTGTTCTGGAAAATTATAATGGTATATTTTCAATATATTCCGACATTTTATTAACAAAACCATACATCGAAATTGGCAGATTAATTGATAATGCAAATAACTGTCTGTTGTTTCTCTTGTTCAGTATGATTCAATTAATTCCAACACTGGGACAGTCCCTTTAACAACACCAAGACCGGCTGCTTTTCATTTCCCTAAAAACTTGGGTTAGTTGCAGATCAGTAGCACATGACAGACCTTAATTTGATTTGAATGAATATTACAGGAAACAGATCACACATGCACATGATGTCAAGTGGCTGTATAACACTGACCAAACATGCTGAATTTTAAAATTAATCATAATAAAATCTAAACCAGACTACTTTTCGAGGTCCTCATGATTTTGATTAGGCTGTTTTTACTGTTTTAAAACTGGACTTGACAGGTGTATACCTTCAGGTTTTGATATCGGATTACATACTGCAGGAAACATTTGATATTTCAGTTTCCACAGATGGACTGCCTGGTCCATTACTCAGATCATCATCATTTCAGTTGTCCTTTACTTTTTCAAGGTACTGTATTTATTTCACAGTTCTTACCATTCTATCAGACACTTGCAGGCTTGCTGGGCCACTCAGTTATGATGGTGAAGTGGGGATAGTATCATGTGAAAGAGTGACATCAATGCATACCTTTGCCCTTTACTCTTTATAATTGCACATGAGAAAGAATGAGAGCTCGGTGAATACATTTGCAGAGAAAGAGCAGTGATTTGCAGTTAATTGAAGGTAGTTGTTATTATTATTAGTCATGAGCTCCACTTCAGCTGTAAGCCTGTGTGTTGATCATTAAATCATACAAATCTATCTCAATATTTAGCAGCTCCTACCTGAATTAAGTCAAATGTGTGTTTGTTGGTGTTACATGCAGTGCTTACACATAGAAAGTATGTGGTCATATGGGGTGGCAGGCTGTTGTGGACGTAGGCAGACAAAAACATAGTCGTGTGCCTGTATTTGAACATGTGCACACAAGTTTTTCTGTGCAATCATGAGTGCACACGTATGGCTGACAGTAACTGCATTTGTTTCCAAGCATGCAGTTTTTTTTCTGTCTGTGTGCATGTGTCTGTATGGTTTCATTTGCTTGCGTATGTAAAAGCCTGCAGTATGTTAGAAGAGGGTGGAGGCATCCGCAACAACTGCCAATGTGGGAAAGCAGTTATTGGTGGGTTCCCAATTGTAGACAGAGTCATGGGGAACAAGCTGCTATGATTAGGTAGAACTCCGGTCTGGTATCTTTGTTTGTTGTGAAGATTAAGTTCTTAAGCGAGTACTGCTTAGAGGTGAGGCCTCAGACTTGTAGTCCTTCCTTTTCCTGTCTTTTTTTTTTCTTTAAACTATCCTACCCCTCCATTGTGTTTTCCATTTTTCTTCGTCATATTCCTCATAAAAAGGTGTGTGGAAAGACATAAGATCCATACCAGAAAAGTAAGGCAGTGTTTTTTTTAGTGTGGGGTAAAGCGGGATTTGGCTCTAGAACTGTTTGTGTCCCTGCTTTTTTGTGTGGTGGATTCATTGTTGAGTTGCCCATAAAACACAAAGTGTGTTACTGGGGAAATGGCGCTTGTGCACACACCCTATTTCCCAGTTGATTTCACTCTCTCATTATGCATCAACTCTCACACAAGCACACATACACACATATGCAGAAAAACACCCACAAGGAAATACAAACATGCAAATCACTTGCACAAATACATCATGAAATGTGCAAACATGCAGATGCAGCACCATGCACATTTCCAGGCACATGTAAAATACACACAGAATGTGTGATGTGCAAAAGGATCTTCACATTCACACACGCTTGTGCACCCTTTCTTATCAAGGGCTAGTGATTTAAAAGCCATCATTATCTTGCTATGGCCATAATGAGAAGCACACACCTGTTTTCCACAGCTGTTCCCTATCACAAGCTGTCGCCCTTCACTCTAGGACCAGACGGTTTGGAGGTGATGAGTATGTGATGCCATAAATCACCAGCTGAGAATCACCATGGAAACAGGCCTTATTGCAATCAGCTAACCGAAGAGAGTTGTCCTTTACCCCTGCACTCAAAAGTCCCCCATCAGAATGGGCTTTAGTCACTATAGCCTTCAGCCTAGCCATTGACATCAAACGCCTGCAGGAGAAGTATAGCATGAGCTCATCATGTGTGCAATCAAAGGCCCCAGTAATGCCCGGCTTCATGAGTCGTGGAGCTTTAACATAGGTCACATATGGGCCAAAGCATGGCTGACATGAGAGAACATAACATTCATAACATTCTCCCTATTCTCTCAATGCAGTCAAGTGTGCATGTGAATTCATAACGCATTCACACAGCTCAGTTTGCAATAAAAGGTTTTGGATTGGCTCTATGTAAGCTCTGTTTCCCATTTTATTTTGCAATTTAAGTAATATACAGGCCCGTCTTGCCACATTAAGAAATGGGCCTGAGAAGCTGTGTATCCTTAATGTCTTTAGAGTTTGTGTCTTTGCTGCTTGTAAACCTGCTACCTCTCTCTAAATGTCACCACTGACAATTCACAGACGGATGATGTGACATATTCCACCAGCTTCTTCCATGAAAGGCTTTTTGCCCCTCAAACAAGACAACTCAAAGACATTCCTGAATAATAACTGACATATTGGACTGAGATAGTTAGGAAAGAATTGCTGCTGTTCCATTTATGTCTTATTCATGTCTTGTCTTATTTCTTTGAGTCATTTGAGACAACCCTTTACTTGTTTGGATGAGGCATAGTGACATGGTAGCTTTTTAAGTTTAGTATGGATTATAAATTTGATGGCCAAATGTGCTTCTTCTGGCTATGAGCCAATTGTTCAAGGGAGTCATTTTCCATATGCCTGTCTACTTTATTAAGGTGCTGCTTATTGTCATATCTGTGCGTCTGGATTTCCTTCTCTGTCTGTATCGCTGACTGTCTCTCTCTCACTGTTTGGGTTCATAAAAGCAACTGTGCAAGATACATTTCTGCTGCATCTTCTTTGAGTTGGCCAACCCCCTTGATTTGTCTGGCTGCTTGACATTTGATTCTGAATGTGTTGTCAAGCCGTCAGACCAAGAGTGAAGAGAGGGGGAAAAGATGCAGACTAGTTGGGGATGGGCATGAACAGAAAGGTGATGAATGGAGATGAAAAGTGAAGGTGAAGTGAGGTAAAATGCTGTCACAGTAACAAAATGTAGACTTTGTACCAATATTGATTTTTATATTATGTTATACAGGTTGGCAATACAGCTAAAATACTAATCTGGATATTTGTAATTTTATATATAGTATATTGATGATATAAAACATTTTCTGGAAATTCAATTGAGAATTTGCTTGTGTCTAAAATAATGAGGCAGGAATGTTTGTCTTTGTCTAATTCAGCAAATTAAATACTTGACAAATCAAAGTACCTTGTCACATTGATGCAAAAATCATATAGAAAATCCTACAATAACATAAAGTAATCCTGTTTATTGATTTGTAACATGATGGCTATGGTATAGCAAAATCTCCAAGTGTAGACCATTTTATATCATTTCAGGGTATATAATGTCATATTGTTCATCTCTATTTGACTGTCGTGCTATGATACCTTAGATCTGGCCAAAAATCATATGACAATCATTTTCAGTAGAATCACGATCCACGATCTGATTCATGAGTCCATGAGCCACAGATTTAGCTGAATGATGCCGATGGTGCAGACCATCGCTGCCGTCACCAGCTGCAGTTAGTGGGCTAGCTGTTTAACAATGTGCTGGTGATCAGAAACTGTATGATTCACTTGAAAACTAGATCATATGCCAAAGAAAGATCGTCCATGACGAAAGATCGTCAGATCGCCCATTCTTACTTGTCACAAACTGTCACTCCGCAGTGTTCAATGAAATGTATTGCTAAATGAAGGACACACACACACACACACACACACACACACTGTATGATACACCACATGTATGCATAAAAATGCCCATCATTTCCCATGCAAGCTCACACCAATGACATCATCTTGTGGGTATTTACCAGTTTCAATGTTCCCCTGGACTCTAGAAAATCAGTTATTTCATCATATTTGCCCCCGGATCAGCACATTGCAACTGCTTTACCTTGAGTACTATCACCACAAACATCTATGTGACACATCTGGGGTGTGGTTTGGTGTCAGTTGATGCACGTCAAAGCATGCAGTGCTTTGTGACGTGGGCGTTGTGTTGCCAAACTTTATTGGAACAGCTATGAGCAAACTTTGTGGGCATGTTTCATCAGCAGTTTTATACAATTCAGTATTGACTTGTAATTATATTAAAAGATTGTCAGAATTTTGTATTTTCATGATAGAACATAAATCAAAGAGATATTTCGTTTGTCCAACTATTAAACCATTTGTCTTTTAGCAGCTTGTCCTGGACAGGGTGGTGAGGGAAATGGGTGGAGTGCTACAGCCCATAAATCCTGAATCCTTGGCATCATTAGAGACATTCAAGGCCAGTTTGGAGCTGTAGTCCCACCAGCACGTCCTGGGTGTGCTCCATAGTGAGGTGTTCTGGGCCAGGTGCCTTAGCCACTTCAGGTCACAAATGAAATGTGCTTTTTGCTATGTCACAGTGGACATTTTTGTCATATTGGTCTCTGTTAGCAAGCTATATCTCAATCAGCATATTTTGACATAATCTGAGATCATTTTGCGGGCATTTTTTTTTTTATCAAGGGAGAGGACTGAGAGCTCTGTACTTAGATAACAAAGAATGGAGGATGTGGAGAGAGGACAGGGGAGCTCAATATGGGAGGCTTGACTCAGATCAATAGGCTTGCATTGGGATGGAGAGAGAGAGCAAAAGAGAGAGCAGTTTTCTCACCACTGCAGTATAATGATGTACACTCCCAGCCTTTCTTGTTTGTGTGTGTGTGTGCGTGCCTGCGTGTGTGCGTGCGAGCGAGCAGGAGAAGGGGTTTTGGGAGTCATACACAATGTGCCCTGATGCTCGTTTAAGCGTAAATTACATCTCACTGCAGTCAATAGATTGTCCTGATAACTTGTCTCTCTCTGTCTCCCCCCTTCTTCTCTCCCTCCCCCATCTATCGCCTTCCCTCCGTTTTCTCTTTCTAGGTAAGTAACAAAACAGCAAAGATTTTATCTGAACATGAGATGCATCAAAAGTCAAAAGGTAACGTAACCGTTGTTGGTTTCTGTTTTGAGACTCTTTAGTATATTCATGTTTGTAAACTTGAAAACTTAACCCCAGTTATATTATTAAACCATCTTCAGCATCACTTGACAATTTCTCATCTATCATGAATGATCTTGTAGAAATGATAGTGATAATAATAAAACACCTAGTGAATTATCTTTCAGAAAGTACCATCAGACACATAGTATGACCTCACTTATGTTTATTACTAACTGTAAGGTTGCCACTCAGTAGGATTGGACTGTGCACTGCTTTCACCTAATGGAGGTGTTGTGTTTTGCTGCTAATCTGTTTATCTAATCAGTTGCTGAGGTTAGAGGGTCTATCTCATTAGCTTGCAGGATATTGATTTCCTGTGTTTAGAGCAAAGCGCTTTGCAGCAGCCTGCTTATACGTTCCCAGATGGGAGAAATGCAGGTTGCTTTCCTTGTAGCTCATCAATCGATCCTGCCTCAGCTCAGGGTTGTTGTGTTGGCGTGTGTGTGTGTTGTGTGTGAGTTTGTGTGCCCGCAGATATGCCTTGGTGTAAAAATAGCTCCCAAAGCAGATTGATTGCTAGAGAGGAATGTTTTATGTGTAGAGACACCTAAAGAGTAAGACAGAGAGATAGATGGTGGTGTTGTAAACAGTTCAGCTATTACCATCATTTTAGCTCACTTCCTCTAGATAGGCTATAAAAACGCAACAGTATCGTTGCTCTGATGCATTTCTCATCGATGAAAAATAGTCTAATAAACCTTGCAATGCTGAGGCTCTGAAACCTTGATACCCTTATAATCAATAGCCTTCAATATGTTGTACTGAGAAGGAGCTTCACACACTAATGCATTAGTATTACATGTGTGTTCATGTGTGTTGATATTTAAATGTCCAACTCTATAAATGTTCAAAAAAGGTGTAGGTTAGTTCAACCAGCCATCCATACTTGCAGAAGTTCATAATGTAGCACTAGATGTCTGGTGCTTTAGCTAAACTTGTCCAATCTGATCATTCAGCATCACTCAAACTGCATGCAGAGGCGTAAAAAAGCGTTCATGAATATTTCTGGTTAGGGTAGGGGGAAGCCAAAATATTGATTTAGGGCTCTATGCTGAAATAGAAAGCAGATCTTAGGCATCTTATCATTTCCCCAGACTCTCAAATGTTTTTTAACTTATGACAGCGGTTCTCAAGGTTTGTGGCTCACGATTGTACATGTTGCACTTTTGTTCTTAAGCTGTCAGGCAGTGCTGTGACGAATGTATGTCACTCCTCCTGCCCTGAGGTAGATTATGATAAATGTGTGGGAGTGGCTTCTGTTGCATGGAGCACATCGGTGTGTGCCATTTGCTGCAGTGTATTTGTGTGTGTGTGTGCGCGAGCGCCCATGTGCGTGCATGCGTGTGTGTGTGAGGGCAATGCGTCATTCTGCGACTCGCAGAAGCCCAGGAGCTCCCTTTTGGTAGCTCCCATGCTGATTCTATCCATTATGTAACTATGCTGTTCTCACACTATCGCTCTGTCTCTCACTCTCTCTCTCTCTTCTTATCACTCTCTCCTTTTCTTGTTTTTCTGTGTGTGCAGAGTGTATCAATTTTTGGAGCTGTGGGGTTGTGTTTGGGGGGATTTTGGGGCTCTTTTGTGCTGATGTGGGTTTTGAAAGTTTGTGCCACAATGCAGCAGGCAGCAACTGGTAGAGGTGTCCAATCAGTATTCTGTTTGGTCTTTCATTTTCTCTTTTGTCACTGCTTTGCTCTCTCCATCTCTTTATGTCTGTACCTTCCTTGTAGTTCAACTGTATTCTCCCTGTCTGTGTATTCATGCATTCATCCCCACCCACTCATGCTCTGCAGCATATCTTCCTGTGATACAGCTGGAGTCACAGTTGGAGACAACAAAATTTTTTTTATGAGTACTTCCTTTATACCCAGTCACTTATAAGAGGACTGTGTTATACACCAGGGAGTTATTACATCTCTTAAAAAAGAAAAATAGACAGTGTTTTGGAGTGAAGGTACGAGAGAGTGAATTTGAATCTGTAATGTTTAGGGAAAGGAGTGTAAAAAATATCCCTTCAATTATTTTTATGGATTAATTTACACACACTACAAATCTACTTTAAACCTAATTATTTTGCCAATACCTGACTGGATGATGTGTGCACCAGGCCAGGCTTGGACAATAGATGGCCCCCCTGCACATAACTCTGCGATGAGAAGCAGCTGTTTTACGGTCCGTGGGAGCAGGTGTTTAACAGCATGGCACACCCATTACCTTTGTGGACAATTTTAATGATGGCAGTAACATGATACTTTGTGGATCTCTGTGGGGATGCTCACTATCAGTTTGCTCCTCTCACAGTAGAAGTCACTGTGTAGGGTCACATATAGAACAGCAGGAGTTGGCACCTGGAGCTGACAATGTGTTGCATGTGAAGAAAAAAAAAAGATGTACACATGTACATGTGAATTTCTGGGTAAATTTGATTATTTTGCGAATTAGTTATCTCATGACAATACCTCCCAAATTGTTGATGGTATGAAGTTATATCACAACAGATGTATTTCCTTTTCCAGATCCAGGACATATGTACTACATTTCATGGGTCACCGTTAATTCAGACATTTCAGTCACTGAGAAACTCATAAAATGTGTAACTTATAAACAACACATCAATCTGGTGAGCACAAAGTAACAGAAAACCTGATTTTTTCCCACCAGCTCTGGGATTTGAACACAAGTTGTTGAGCGACAAAGATGTCCTGTGACATCTTTGATATTGCGTTGTTTGTATTGACCATAAAGCCCCTGAGAACTCGCTTGCAAAGTATGACAGTAAGTATTTTTCTGTAACATTAAATACTTTTAACCAAAAAAGCAACACTCAAACATAAAGTTTGGAAGGAAGCCTGCCTTCTTATTTATTAAGAGGAACATTTAAAAACTCCCATCTGCTTAATCAGTACTGTGTGAGTGTGATTTGATTGACAGTGGCCTGGCAACGGTACATTGTCCTGCCAATGGTTTCACACTATCACAATGATCCTTGGGTGGCAGCAGTACAGTCAGAAATGTAGCAATACGCCAGCAAAGACGAGGAAGAAGATGTAAACTTGCGGGTTTTTAAATACTTAAAAAATACATTTTACAAATGTTTTATGAGGTAGGAAAGGTGTTCAACATGTTTGTGACACTTCAAAGATGCACATGTGTTTTGGTGAGGAGCGCTGAATGTGAACATGACATTTGATTAATTACAACACTAGACAAAACATTGCAAGTTCAACATAAGTAAACATGGTCAGATTAAATCATGTTTTTTTTGGTTACTTTATGCCCACCAGATGTTTCTTCCACTCCATAAATCCCTAAAAGCTGTGCCTACTATCCATGAGTTTGTATTTTTAATATTCTTCCTGTATTGAATTTAACAATGAGCTCATTAAACGAAATGTTAGAGCAGAGACGGCAATCCATGCACCTGCAATCGCGTTTTTTGATTGTGTGAAATCTAAACTTCAAAACGCAACATTTAATCATTTTTGTTCCCCACTACTCGCATACATATCATATTTACATTAGCCTCAGTTGTCCTGCTTTAACCTGCATTTTGAGGAAGTGAACGAGCTTCACACTTTTGACTGGGTAAAGTCATTATGCTGTCATGGTCACGTTGGCCCCTTACCCACACATGCTGTGTAACACAACTGAAATTCGGAGACTTCAGAAATGTTCTCTGGAGGTTGTTGAAAATTCTTCCTTGAAACCAATAACTACAGCCGATTGTGTGGGTTCGTGAGAGAGTGGTGATACCACCTCATTATAAAACTAATTCCTAGAAGGTACTGAACATCAGAGGCTTATATAACCTATCCCAGTGGAATTTTCTACAGTCTCTTCAGTGGGTTGAATACCTGTCAGTGGGGGGTGGGTT
>NW_019525497.1:1652408-1800978 GCF_002814215.2 Seriola lalandi dorsalis
GGGGTAAGGGGGGGGGGGGGTTCCCCAGTTTAGCAGGAGATCTTTTTGTGTAGTGATCCTCCCTGGTGTATCAGTTTCCCTAGAAGTCAAATTTCTATGACTGTTTTCAACAAATATGATCCACCAGATGGTTTATAGTTTCCAGTAAAGTGGTAGGTTCTTCCTTTGAGCTCATGTTATAAAAATTCAGAGTTGTGGTTAAACGTTTCTTTCCTCGCCCGCCTGTTGGAGCCTGTTAGCGCACACTGATGTACACAAAGGCATGTCCATATGCAGTACACACACAGAGTCATTCATATTTGCATGTTTTCAACCCAGAGTTCACATATGCAGAACTGAAAGGCACAAAGGCAAGTCAGATCTAATGACTGATATCTCTTCTGGACTTAACATCTGTTTGCATTTAAATGCGAGCCATTGAGCAGCAGAGTTTACTTTGTTACCCGTTCTACATTTCATCAGCAGTCTCCTGTGACAACAATCAAAAAACTGTCTTCACTTCTTAGGCAGAGAGCAGAGAGTGTGTGAGACTGAATGACTTGCTTTCAGCTCAGCAGAGGATCTCGTTATTGTTCATCCTACTAACCTTAACCTGCACCAGCCTCACACAGATTTCTCACAAATGTAACAAGCTTCACACAGATCGCTTCTCACATCAACCCCCACGCTGACATTCACAGAATCTTCACACATCTTAAAACTCCATTTCCTCCCATCCCATCTGCAGTTGTACAACACTGCATCTTATAAAACATTTACTGGAACTGTCTCCACTTTATGTTCCTCCATTCTCTTCTCTTCTCTTCTCTTCTCTTCAGTCACTTACATGAGCCCTCTCTCTCTCAGAATGATGATGACCTATTGAACGGTAAAATATTCAGTGTTTTCGTCCATTTGTCTCCTCAGCTGTCTAACCTGAAGCCACCGCCCTCCTGCCGGGGTCTGTAGTGGCCCGACGGAATTCATTTGGTGATGGTGAGGTGGTGGATGAATAGGGAGTGAAATTTGACTTTTAAATGTCATGGGAGCCATGACAGCAGACAAGGGTGTCAAGGCCATGTCTGCCTTTCCTGTCACATCCAGTCAAGAGGCAAACACACAATGCAATCATTGCCATGATAGGAGTAACATATTACTGTTGTAATACTAACATATTACTGGTGAACACAAACAACAAAAGGTAATACAAGTAATTTATAAGTAATAAGTTATTTTCAATAAGTTACTCGACATATTCAGCATTTTCTTCGGTGCAGTCAGTGAAGTTGCTGGATGTGTAATTTACTAACTTAAAAAAGTAGGTTTTTAGATTTGATGTTAAGATACTATTGAAAATGAATTGTTAAAGGACAAACAAAAAATTGTTGAGCATGTTTGAGGGAAACTGGAGACATTTTAACCACTGTAGTCTTGTTGAGAAATATGTAATTTATCTTTCTTTTTGTTAATACTGTCAATATATGAACACTGAGGAAGAAAATAACTTATTATAAGCCATTGTTTTGTGTTTTAAGAGCGTGTAATTAAAACATCACATATTTTACCCTCGGTTTAATCTCCAATTCAAACATGTTTTACTTTATAATTTATGACAGTGCACCCTAGTGGTTTTGTTGCACATTTTCGATGCGTCCGTCCTCACATTAGTCATGTTGTATTTCACTTCACTCCTTTAATACTCTGAGTTCTCGTAATGCAACAGATGACACCCAATAAGCAAGATCTTTTTTTTAAATTTAATTTTGTGTTTTTTAGGTTTGTAACTTTTGTATTCACCCCGCCTTGACTTGTGTTTCATTGCAGTGCATGTAAACATGAGCCAATTATATAAGTATTTGGAAGGGCGTGTGCTGTTCTGTGTGACAGAGTTTGGTGGTTTCCTCCACAGTTTGCAGACAGAATGTCACAGACAGAGCCATTTTCAGAGTAAGATAATTTTACAGCCTGCAAGCCTCCTCCTAACATGTAATTACTTTAACAGTTTAATGTCACACAGGTCCCCCACAATGCTCTTTGCTACATGCTTCTTCTTCCTCATAATTCATGCCCTTTTAATGCAATTTAGAGCAGTTAGAGGAAAAACATGAGAGAGAAAAGCCATGCGATGAATTTCAATCATTTCTTTCTACATATAGTTATTCACATGTCTAAGTCATTCACAGCCTTTGTTCAGTCAATGTGTAATGTGTTTTCAGGTTCATCTCAGTAGCTTGAATGATTTTTTGTTGTCTTGTTCTCATCCTTCTTCTCTTTGCGACTGTTTTTAGCCATGCTCGTGGGATGACTCTTGCCAGTGTTGGTCTGTTGGTCCACCGCTTTGGTCGAGACTGAAATATCTCAGTAACTACTTGAGGAATTGAAAAAACTTTTGGTTCCCAGATGATGAATCCTAATGACTTTTACCTAGAAGTCAAATTTTCAATTTTATTTTTTTCTTCAATACTTTGTTTTATGACAAAATACCTGCAAATGACATTCCCATCAGCCTCAGCTGCACTCTGTGTTTTGTTCATTAGTAAATGTTGGCATGTTAACATGCTAAACTAAGATGATGAACATAGTATGCAAGTAATGTAATTAAGTAATGCTTTAGCTCAAAGCACAGCCTCTTTGAACTGCTCATGTTACTGTAGACTGTTAGTCTTGTTAAGTTATCCTTGATCACATGGAGTGATGTACAGTAGATATCTGCTTTGTATTTGTTCTTCCTTAATGAATTTGAGTGTGGAGGTTCAGGAGCCTCATGCAGATATCATGCAGATCAATTATATAGATTTGTGTTCTTTCCACAGCATGCTGACTGCATTTTCTTTTTCTTTCAGAAGCATTTAAAAAAAAAAATTCAACTGCAGCAAACACCCACATAGCACAACAGGGGGGAGAACATTATCTTATCAGTTAAAGACATTTTGTATCCAGCACATAATATACAGGTTTTAATTGTATACTATCTCAGTTTCATATGAAATTATAAAACCCACAATAAAAAGCCTCACAAAACCTGAAATAGCAATTAGATTTTCAATGACAAGATCCATTTGTGGATTTTTCTCCACTGCTGATAATTGCCTGAAAACAAAGTACAACGAACAGGATCTAAGTTAAATTCTCCTTCATTCATTCAGTCTGCCACAGACATGCATTTTTCCCCTGAGCCTACGGTAATTAGCGTATCACTGGAGGTCATCATTGGGTCATATCATCCCTCAGAGGAATTACTAATCACACCCAGATAGACACTCAGTCCATCCAGTGCTGTGATTAAGGCTCAGACTAGTCAGCCAGTGCAGGGGGAGCCAGTCGAGCTGCAACAGTGACACAACGTTGGTGCAATGCAGGAAAAGTCTATTTTTGGAGGGGTTGAGCACAGAGCTGACACCATGGCTGGGAATGGAGGTAGTATTGGGTGGGATGGATATACACTGTAGATATTTAGGGAGTAAGAGTGGGAGCAAACTGAAGGTCTACGCAACAGGGTTACAGAGATTGAGAAACAGGTAGCTGCGTTAGTGAGATTGTGCAGGACAGGAGTATACACTATTAGTAAGCTTGTTTTTTTTTTTTGTTTTAAAAAGACATCTGTGAACAATATGTACCTTGTCACTTTTTTAACAACCTAACAAGTGAAAACCACAACCGATACAACAAGAGGCAAATTAGAGACAAACAATTTTTGACATGAAAGTAATTACACTGGTGTTCTCTGATAGAAACAAGCAGTGGCCTAGTACAAGTCAGGGCAATTAATAGCCCAGTGATGAAAGTGATCCAATTAGGATGACATTTTTGGCTTTGGGGAAGCTATTGCCCACTATGACAGTTAGACTTATCTTAATTCTAGTTTCCCATTCTTAGTTGCTTTATGTTGATTTAAGCCTCACTGTTCAGAGATTTCTTTCCATCTGTCTAAGACATCTTTGCATTTCCCAGAGTGAGAATATATTCTCAAATTTTGACTATTAATAGTTCAACAAAGACTAAAATCCTGTGTCTAAGGACCTTTTATTGGCCTGTTCGCAGAAGATAATTCGACCTGTCAAAGCAGGAAAAGTACTATGTTAATTGATATTATTAATGATGGCTGTGTTCCATTTATTTGTATCAGTTGGCCATGCCAGTGTACCAGTCTGGAAAATGGTGTTGCCCTGGAACAGGTAAAGCTTTAATAATTTTAGAAATTGAGGAACTTCACTTAGCTTGTATTCACTGTTAGCTGAGCTAAAGAGCTAAAGGGCTGCCAGCGTTGCTGAGCATTGTCACTATAGCAACAGCGCAGAATGGTGATCGGTGGAAACATTAATGACCCCCTGGATTGGAAGTGGACACAATACAGACAACTGACTGACTGGTGAGCACTGAAATTTTATGATATCATGCTCCCAGAGTCACCCGCTTCCAAAATGTTTTCACCCCTGCAGTGTGAGCGGATGAGTGTAATTTGATGGCCCGGATACAAAGCTTACTGAAATGTGCAATGCAGCATCTAATTGATCCTATTTACGCTGTGATGGCAGCAGATCAAAAGCACAATGCTGGTAACTGATAGAACACTTGGTAATTATTGCAAGCTTTAGCCTGGACATATGCATTCATATAGCTGACAGTTTGACAGTGGCAGGTTCGGGATGAGGATGCAGGTCAGTTTGAGCGCAGTGTGTGACCCCAATCAGTGCATTTGTTTCTATAACACATTTGTTACCATCAAGCCCTTTGATGCTAAAAAGAATTTCAACTGCTTGACTGCAAGAACTGAATGTACATGTGCCTCTGTGTTTTCAGAGAGCACTTTTCTCCAAAACTTCACAAACTGTGAGAAATTGAAAAATTCTTTACCTAAAAGGATTATTATTGTTAAAATATATGTATGTAAAATAACACCTGCAGTCCAGTTATACTTGTTCAGATAGCTGTGGCTGAACAATCACATAGCATTTCATTTATAACAACTTGATATCATTGGGAAAGGATTGCACACTTCCTCATTCAGCCAGCTGACTGCTCATCTTCTCAGAAAAGTGAAAAAAAAAGATAGCATTGTAGCTACAGCTGCGAATCTCATATGTGAGTTAGTTAATCAGATCATTGACATTCAAAATCCAAAACAAAAATCTGTAATATGTTGCTTCTACATGTTTTTTAGACACGCCTATGCAATTTGTGACGTCAAGTGGGAAATACCAAAGCCTGCAATAAATCCTGCGGCTCTGCAGCTCTAAATTAGTGCTTTATTGAAAGCAGGTGCGTTGGAAACCAGCTACATATATAAAAGAAACACATGGAAAATTGCATTTATTGTAAGACAAACTTACAGCATGTTGTCTACTGCGGGTACCTAATTAGAATGATAAACACTAATAATTGTTAGTAATACATTGCTAATAATTGAGACTGCTTTTCTTTTTCCCTTTTGACTGCCAGTATCTGTGGCGTCTCTACACTCTGTTTATCACTTGTGCAGACACACCTCTTAAATTTGTGACGTCAAGCGGGAAATACCAAAGGCACCAATAAATTCCTACATATCCTCCTCATGTTTACACCTTGAGGTTTTTCCTGGTCAGTAGTTCACCTTTTACACTGAACTTATGCTCCTTTGAAATTCTGATATCTAATAAGGAAAATTTTGAAAAGAAAAAAAAAAAAGATTTTATGATTTGGTGCCTTTTCTGAAATATAATATAAATCTCCCATATAAAGCACCTGATTGGGTTGTCTAATGCAGTGTTTGAGTGATTAGTACAATACATTGCATATTGGCAGGTTTCCAGTAAGACATCCCAGTATGTGTTGTGGAATTTGCAACATGTTACTGTTTATTTCATTATTGGCACTTTTAAATAGTAAAAGTGAAGTTTTCACTGTCAGTGTAATGGGATATGAAGGTATCAAAGGGAAGAGCAGTGTCGATTGTGCCAACTGTTTGCGAGACCCGTCCTCACCAGATGGTGTTTTAGTGGAGATTGCCTCGGGTTATGGGCCATTGATATTTCAATACGCTCCAATCTGTACCTGGTCTTGGAAAACAGCCTCATAAAGTAGTCAAAATAGATATCACTGTTCATAATGGCGGGTTTTAACTGGATATTCACGACAGTTTTAACCACAGAGCCTGGCTCACTATCTTGTTGAAGTGATTTATAAATGAGGGCAGATTTAGTCTCTTTTCTGTTGAACTCAGTGAACAGGAAACACTGCAAATTCCTTTCACCTTAGTTGCTATGTTTCATGTTTTACTTTAGTGTGAATCTCTTCATATGTTGTTTAAGGAAAGCATGTTTTAAGGGGTGAAGTGAGGAAAACATGCACAGAAATATTTTGTGGCATTTCATTGTGTAATTAAGCACAATATGCCTAATGATGCTTAATCCATAGTGTTTTAGGAACATTTCATTTGAACACACTTTTGTTTCGACACCGCTGCATTAAGTATTGTACACATTGTACTTAAACTGCAGGTAAATTCAGGCAAGTAGGTCATAATACTGTAAATAGTAGGCACTGCTATAGTAAATAGTGAGCAACAGTAAGTAAAGCTAGCTATTTTTGGGGCTCAGACAACGGATTATAGAGCTGAAAACAAACACATTTTTACTGTGATGACAGGTTGATGCTAACATACTAAAATAGTTTTTCTTATTTGTATTATCACACTAAATGGTGTGCTGGATTTCATAGTCTTGCAAAATGCTATGTAAGATAGATATGTAGCCAAATTTTGATCATCTTAAATGTGAAAGATAAGATAAGATAGTCCTTTATTAGTCCCAGGGTGGGGAAATTTGCAGTGTAACAGCAGCAAAGTGGACAGTACAAAAAGAACTGCAAAGTGTGAATAACAGTGCAAATAATTTAAAAAAGATATAAACAAGAATAATAGAGAATAATAATATAGTATGTACAAATCAGATACTTAAATATAAAAGCAGATAAGAGATATTGCACAGTTGGTGTGTGTTAATTAATGCAAGTGAATTAAAGTAACTGATTAGTGAGATGTGAGACTCAGTATACTGTATGTTCTTTACTGTACATGTATCGTTCACCACTGGCTACAACTGCTGCTTTGTTGTAATCCGGGATGTTTTTTCTAATAAATTAAGTCCCTCCCCTCTCTCTTTTGGTCTGCCTAAAAATCAAAGAGACGAATAAAAAGCTCTCCACTCCACAAGTGAGCAATTTTTTGGCCACTTAGACATTCTTCACATTCTACCAACAGCCCTTGAAGCTTCCATATCCCCATTAGATGTGGGAATCTAATTACAAATATCTGATTTGAAGGGGGAATGAGTTAACCTTTGCTGAAATGCCACTGCATAACCATCTGTGAATGGCAAAGAGGAGGACCAGGTCCAAGGCATTTCCACAGCAACTCACAGAATGATGGACAGCTGGCCTATCTCAAAGGAACAAAACATGCACGAGGGCCCAGTTTTCTTTCAATCTCTGGAGAGATTTGCTTTGCTATCTGAATGTAAATAGGGATTGACCCAGCATGGTTAGAATCAATGTCAATAGGCTAAAGCAGCCACTGGCTGGACCAGCTCTATGATATGACTGTAGAGGTTGTTCAGCCTGGATTCTCTCAACAATCTATCTGCAGATAAATGCAAAAAAGTACTTTGCTAAATGTCAGTACACGTGAAATCGATATGCACTTGTTCCGTTGTGTAATCCGGCCCTTTCCCCCTGATGCCCAGTTACAGAGAGTCATGTCAGGCCACTAATGTAATGAAAAAGGCCTGTTGATTCAAATATGATGTGATATTTTGTAGATGGAAAATACATTGTTTTGCTTACAAGCAGGGGTCACAGAAAATGATGGGTTAATACTGTGCCAGTACTTTGTGGCTGTAATATGTTATTGTGTTAGCTTTCTGTCAGGCACATATCGTTCTCTCGGGGTTTCTGTGTCCCTACAGCATGACTGCACTTCTTCTTTAGTTTAATCTTCATCCTCTTCTTGTCCTGGTCCCGTGGTAAGAAAAAGGATGAGAAAAGCCTAATGATCGCAGTGGTTGCTCTAAAAATGCTGGCATGTACATCCATTTAAGCCCTCTATCCTCCCTTCTCGCTCCATCTTTATTACTCTCTTTCGCTGTCATCCCCTCTCTTGCTTTTTCTACTTGTTTCTGCCTTTACACTCCCTTTTTTTTTTCCCTCTCCTCCAGTCTCTCTCTCTAAGGTTGCAGGATGAGTCGTGACAGCTCACCAGTGTTGAGTAGAGCAGGGGCCAACAGCCCCCAAAGCAGGGACAAAGATTATGCAATACCACACACATGCACACACATGCACACACATACACACATGGGCATACAGTATATATTCTATTATTAGAGTACTGGCTCCAGTTTCATTTGTATGCAAGATGTCTGAACCTATGATTGTTTCAAGAATAAAGATGAGAGACAGATGGAGAGTTGATATTTCTCTTTATGAATAACAGGTGCTTCTAGCTGCTTTCTTATTTAACCTTTAAAGCCCTTTAAATCATTTTTTTCTCCCTCTTGCTGCCTAAACTGTCAGTCCTCCCCCTCTACACACACAAACAATCCACAGCCCCACAGAGATCTGCATTTCTGTCTTCATTTTCCTGCAAGCAGATTCCTCAACATTCAGCGCTCCTCCACCCTTTTCAAGAGCGGCTGTTGTGGCTGAAGGTGCAGGCTTACAGAGGCTGTGAGGTGGTTTGACTTTTGGCAGGGGTTGAGAGGCTGCTGACGTGTGTGTTGGGCAGGATGTGTGTAAGAAGCAGTGCTGGATCCTGTTTTTCAGGCCGCAGCAACTGGAGCTTAGCCACAGCTATGGCTTTTAATGCAAAACACACACACACACACACACACACACACACACACACACACACACAACCTTAGTGTGCTAACCCCAACCTCGACTCATAACTTCCTTGCCAACACCACTTGCACACAAATGCGCACACAGTCACTCATACACATGCATTTAAGACTGTTACATAGACATAGACATGCACTCTGAATAGCAGTAAATTTGATGAATTGTAGTTTTGCTGATATTTTCCTTCTTACCTCCATAATCGAGTGGATATAAAAGACACTGACACTTACTCTTTTTGATTGCTGCTTGGCTTATAGGTGGCATTACAGATTCAATCTGGAGGCTAAAGCTGCTGGTCTAAGAGCAGAGGAATATATTATACAGCAGTCAGGCCAATGACATCCTGTGTAACAAGGTTCTTGACACAAACATGCCTTGAGAGGCCCCCTGCATGCTTTCACAGTGGCACATGCACAAACTATATGTCACATATACACACACGCATACACGCTCAGAGAAAAATAAGATGGCATTTGTTGTGCGGTTTGAAAATTTCATGGTTCACTGACATGCACGCAGACTCTAGAGACAGACAGAGGGTGTGCTTAGAGTAGCAAAAACAAAAAACAAACTGACAAGGCAGCAGCAGCGCTTGTGTTATGACGAAGGAGGGCTATAATAGAGACGAGAGACATTACTCAAGAAAAGAAAAGAAAAGTAGAGCGGAAGAAGGATTTAAGGAGAGGAAATGAGAGGAATTACTTCTGTCAACACTTTGCCCATATTACGTTAAAGAGGCTTTCTGTGTGGATATGTGCATTCCTGTGTGTATGCTAATTGTACATGTGCAGACATGTTCCTCTCTGAATGAAGTGGAGCAGCATGTGGTAAGAGGATCAATAGGTTTAGCTGACTAGATACTGAAGGAGCAGGCACACCTCTTGCACAGGGTCAGGACATCCCACTGACTGCAGCAAGGAGGGGGGAGGAGGGAGGGCAGGGGAGAGAGACGAGCGAGAGCGAGACAGAGAGAAGGGGAGATACTGAAGAGACGCTTTGCTGCTTTTCTTTTTTCTCTCCCCATTTCCTCATTTCCCTCCCTTGGAGGTTGTGAAAGGGCAGAACTGAGAGGGAGACGCAAAGAAAGAGAGACAAAGAAAGAAAAGCAAATGTGAGTGTCTGTGTGTAACATGCTCTGTCATGCTGGTTTGACTACTGCTGCCTCTCCAACCGGCGTCGTTGGCTGTCAGGAAGAGGAATGTTTTCCGGAGGAATGAGTCCCTGAACCGGTTCACCATGTGGATGTGGGACAGTAATTTCCAAACCTTTGCCGGAAGAATCCCACGGAAAAAAGAGCAGTGGCCGGGGAGCTTAGCTGGTCCTGCTGGGTGGCCGCCTGTGAGCTCGCACTGCTGAGACTCACTCACTTAAAGACAAGAGTTCACATTGCATCCAGTTCCTTTTAGTTCTTTTTTTTTTTTTAATCATCACATTTATTGGGATTTTTATTTCTCTTCTGGAACTCAATGGATTTTATGGTGCTATATAGTTTGATTTTTAAGATTTCCTTGTTGGATGTAAGATGTCGCTTTTTGCAGTGATGCCCTAGGAAGAAACCAGTGAGGTTGGAAGTTCAGAAGGGGCTCTTTACTGGAAGACTGATCTGAATGGGTGCATCACAGCAGTGGACTGCAGTATGGGACACTTCATATTGTACTGGGGCCAGCGGATACTGTGGGTCAGTGTCTGTAGATAGATAGCCAGATAGATAGAGGGGCTCAAAGGGTGAAAGGTTAACAGGTAGGGGGATCAGTCCTGACAAAGCTTCGGCATGAAGCCTGGACAGTGTCCAGGTGTTCCCAGTGATAGGTCCATGATGCACCTCAGCCATTTTCCTTTCAGAAGGCACTCCTGGATATGGTGAGTATTGGTAATGCTGATGGATTAAAGATATCTGTGAATTTAACTTTTTTTGTCTTTCCATGGGTTTATTGCTGTTGCCTTACTGTGTTCGTAAAGGAGTATGAGTTGTAAGAGTCAATTCAAAATACATTAAGTGTGAATTGGTGTGCAGATTCATTTGTGGGCGTGTGTGTTGTTT
Source organism: Seriola lalandi dorsalis (assembly GCF_002814215.2). NCBI lineage: Eukaryota > Metazoa > Chordata > Actinopteri > Carangiformes > Carangidae > Seriola > Seriola lalandi. The sequence goes on from NW_019525497.1 coordinate 1,663,300, forward strand.
TTGTGGTATGGTTAGAGCTCCCTTAAGGTTAGCCCAGCCAAGCCCAGTGTCGTTTTTTCCCAGCTCAGCTCAGATGTATTCAGGGAAATTTATTGTTAAATGGGCCAGACATTTCCTGTCATTTTCTCCCTCACTAAATGCTTGAGTTGATCCATAAACGGGAAGGCTAGTCAGAAATGGCAAGCGCACAGAGGTATTTTAACACTGAAACTGCTTTTCAAGAGCAAAGCTAGCTGGAAAAATAACTTGATAAAAGTGCTGTGTTGTTGGGTTTCTCTGCTGTCTTGTTTTGATTAGTCATACTAAGGCTGGGTACCTTAGGGGAATAGTTGTCTCCCAGCTATGTTATAAACTGGGAGGGACACAGCGGAGTCAGTGATGTCATCAGAGTGGGCTGTGGGGATATGAACAATGCTCATATTTCCAACAAAGTTTTTCCAGTTGTTTGAATTTTTCATGCTAATCAGGCAAAAGATGTTAACCTCGCTCAAAAAGTCATAGCCTTGTTGCTATTTAGCAGACCTGTCTCTCAACTTTTTGCTCTGTGGTGTGACAGTGCACAGGCACACACATGCTTCACTTGCTGCACCTCACCACAGCATTAACAACACTTTCATTTTATATTTTTGTCCTTTTCAATCACAAACAGCCCTGGGCCTCTATGTGTTCTGTGTGCTTTGTATTAATTATATTCAAAGCTGAGCGCAGGCATGCGCACCAGATTTCATCCTTTTCTGTGTTCTCTCTCACTCTTTTCTCTGGTGTTTGATGCATTTAAAGGGGGATGCAGAAAGATCAGATGTCAATGCAATCTCCAGGATGTGGCACAAATTGTTCTCATCAATAGCAGCCATTGATTCAACTGATACGTCTGCTCAGAGGATGAGATGAGGTTTTAGTGTTGAATTCAACACCATGTACTACATTCAGTAGATTGTTGACTTGAATAAATAGAGGACTATTTTCTGACCTTGTCAGCACGGACAATGAGCGAGAGCTGTGGAGAAGTAAATAGAAGAATAGAGGAGAAAAAATGTGGAGAAACTCTATGTAGATGTCAAGGCACACATGCAAGCACACATCAGCGTATCCACCCAGCTATATTCAGAGTTACTCATCTATGCGCACGTACACAATTAGGAGTGGGTAACCACAGTGGAAAGTTTAGATTAGTGCACTTGTCACTATTTTAATTAATAGACATCATCTTCAACACCTCAGACCCACACAAAATATCTTTTTTAGTTTTTGGTAGTGAAATATCTGTATACAACCCACACTCAATGTACTCTCATGTTGTTATAATTGAAATTCATAAACCCTGAATAATAAAAGGTAAATGCTATCATAGATATCCTAAGAGCAGTGAACAGAAAGAGAAAGAGAAATCATGTTAGTTTTAACAGGCACTGGCTTTGATACAGTCTTCCCTTGTTGCTGTAATTCCTTTATTAATTTGAGTGAAATCTGACTAAGATGATATTCACAGTCTGCTGGAATGTATTGTGTTGCTGAATTGGATGGATGTTGCAAATCTACTGACAGTGTAGGAACAACAATTCAGAGCTGTCATGGTTGTCAGAGTTGAGCATTAGTCTCTGAAAATGGGAGATGAGCCTGTTAGACTTCATTTAAACCTCAGGCAGGATTTTCTTCCCCCTCTTTCTCTACACAGTAAAGCTACGCACCACCTCAGTGTATGCGAGTGTGTGTGTATACGAGTCCAGATGAGCTTTCAGGAGGATCTGTATTATTCATTGTATCTTGATAATGGACCAGTCCCCTTCTTTCTGTGTCAGACCTGTGGTGTTCAAGCCAAGTAGCACTGAGAGAGTAGGGCTTAGAAAGATTACACAAAGATATGAATGAGTATTGAGTCCAAATAAATAAATAAAATAATAATAATTAAAAAAAAATAAATATATATATATATATATATATATATATATATACATTAAAACATTGATAGTTGCAGAATCAGTGTTCGATATACTGTACATGTGTATATAGTCGAAGCTAATTTCCAACACCAGTCCCTCGATGTGCATTGATGGGTCAAGCAATCGTTAAAATTTATATGTAGTTTAAAACCATTGCATATATCGGTGCATGTAAAATGATTGCATATAGTAACATCACAAGAGCAGCAGCTATCCATGACAACACACAAAAACAGACACACAAAACAAAGCAATACAGACCACAAAAACAAATAAAACAAATCACAGAACATATTCATTAACATGTGCGCTCACCCAGACATGAGCAAACAGATGTATCTGTTGAAGCTTTGAGTGCTAGAATAACACACGTGAGTTAGCAAATTCCACATGCCTCTCTCTCCAGAGTGTATTGAGGCCATGGAGGAACATTATTGGCAATTGCTCTGTCTCTCAGCAGGCCACACTGCTTTAGTGTAGGGTCAGCATGTTTATCGATCTACTCTGCATACATAACCGTTAATGTATAGAGATTCTCCAGAGCGAAGTAATAACTGATGCACTGTTTTCATCCCTATTTTTTAAACATGCAGGGTGTTGCTTTCAGCACCACAATGGATAAACCGAGATGTATGATTGTCTAAACTTCATTAAACACTAACCAGAAAGGAAATGAAAAGTGTGTGTAGTAATCCAATTAAGTGAATCCAGCGCAACAGAGACCAGGGGGAGAGAATAGATGGGGCTATATTTAGAAAACAAGGACTGGTAATGCATTGCTGCATCACTTCTCTCTCCCTCTCTTTCCTAAATGTTGGATGTTGTGTAGTCATTGGATACTATATGGTTTAAATATGTCATTTTAGTGTGTTTTTCTCAGCTTTTTTTAAGTAAGGTATAAAGGACATCAAGTTTCATTCTTTCAGCCCCTCCCCCCTTCTCTTCCTCTCTCTCTCACTCAGTGGCCCCAAGGGTGGCTTCCTCAGACATACCACATTTTGTCAGTAAGATAACAAGACACAAGGCATTGTTATCTCATTTCTTTGAGGCTTTCTCCCATTGCACATTGTCATTGATTCTAGCTGTACTGGGTCAATCTCAGCCAAACTTTAGATTGCTTTCTATTACTTTGTTGGGACTGAGGCAGAGATTTTAAAATGGGCTTTTTGGAGACAGCAGAGACCTGCTGTCAGTTTTGAGAAGACAAAGTCATCACTCAATGTTGTCCCACAGGACCACCACCGCTCAGCGTGAGCGTGTGTGTGTGTGTGTGTGTGTGTGTGTGTGTGTGTGTGTGTGTGTGTGTGTGTGTGTGTGTGTGAGTGATACAGAGCTACTGCTCACCTACAGCATCAATCTTTGCCAGCCTACTGTGCAGCGTGATGCTGATGTACTCACCCTTATTAAGGGTGCTCCCCACTCACTCGCCCTGAAATGGCCACACAGTCTAACACTCTCTTCTTCTTAACACGTTCCACTCAGAAACCTGGCAGCTTTGTGGGTGTGTGCAGTAAATGACAGGGGACATGTGAGTAAGGAGAAAAGGCATTTTGAGCTCACAGCATGCTCCGTTTCACCTTCTCCAGAGACGCCATCACCTCATTCAATTTCAGTGTAATTTATACACACTTTTGATAACCACTCTGTGCTGGTAAACAGAATACTTTACACTTTTCAAATGCCACAGTGTATTGGCATTATTACTTTTATTTTTGGCTTTTCCTCAGACAAATATTTAAAAAAATGTTTAGGAGCAAATGATTAATTCATATAAGACATGAGGACATAGGGCTGTGAACACAACATTGGGATATTATCGCCTTTTTATGGCACGCGTGCAAGCCAACAGTCAACTACTTACACATCCAGCAGCTACAGAGCAACATTAGCATTCATTTGGAGTAGTGTTTCTGGCCACCTGTCAACTTAAAAGGAAGTCCGACGTTCACTCTCTTTTTGGCTTTATTTTGGTCTCCACCAGCTCCACATTGAAATAGCTTGCTCTTTAAACTAAAACTAAAATACAAAAACTTTCTATGGAGTTGAGAGGAACTGTGGAGTCACGTCATTTCAAAGACATTACACATACTTATTCTACCCCGTGTTAATATAAAAAACTTGATTACTGCAGCTTAAAAGAAAAACAGAATAATTAAAATTTTGACTTATTAATCTTGCCAAATGGCTGTTAGCTGTATCCTTAGAGAATTCTGTTCCAACTTGCTGCTTTCAGTCATACAATCAGTCAAACAGCTGAGTGTGGTGTGACAACCCAGTCTAACAAGATCCGTGACTAATGAAGCAACTTTGTCCAGTAGAGAAGCAGATCCTGTGACACACACCTTCTCAGAAAGGGACGTGTTATAACTGTGTAGTGTGTCTTTACTAGTTTCAGTTTCCATTATTATTAACGGCTGGTCAGCAGTTTGTGAGTGGTGCTGTGATGTGGGAGCATTAACAGGAATCTGTTGTCACTCCAGCTTTCCCACGAGGCAGCGCAGTGTTAAATTGATTATGAAGTTTCATGAAGCATGACAGACATGTTCTTACTGTTATGTTTGAGGCTTTCTCAGTCTTAATCTGCATAGAGGGAGTGCTGTTGTTCACAAAGACTTCACTGTTTCACCTTCTCTCTGTTAGAGGAATTTCAATTAGCCCCTCTTTTGCATTGCTAAATGATCAGTTCATTATTTCACACCTATATCGCAGGACATCTTGCTGTTAGTGTGTGTTTGTCTGAGTGAGCTCGCACACTGAGTCAGTCAGTACTGGCAGTCTTCAGGCTCTTGGTATCCAAGCTGGGCTGTTCTGTTTCCCAGCCTTCCAATTGCTTCATCATCCAATCTCTCTTTCACACATTGCTGCCTTTGGTTTTCTTATTGTGTTATTCTGCCACTTATTTACACTTGATCATGTTTTTCCCTCTTACTTTCTCCAATGTGTTACACAGGAACACCTCGTGTGTTTTCGAACAGATGAGATGCAGTGCAGAATGAGCAATATCGAGTGAGAGAGTTGTCATTACTCATTACAGCATCTCAAAGCCAAAAAGACACTTTCAGACTTTGGCAGACAACAATAGGCCAACACAGTTTAGATCTATTAACATCATTAAAATCATTTACCATATCAGTTTGGTTTTCCCACCCAGACAAATAAATGAGTCAACCTTGGTGTGTATTTGTCTGTTTATGTATAGTTGATGCGAGAGTGCTTTCACTATTTGAAAATTGATATAATAACTAACGTAATAAATATAATATATTTGAATTGTACCTTCGCAGTGAGGTATGACCAAAAATCTTTTTGACTTTAGTCAGGGGTGTCATAACAGGAGCAATTTTAACAACGGCTCCGGACCGGATACATTGACTGTTTTTTTTCCCTTTAGCCTTTATCAATGGTAAGGATTAATAAATACAGAGCAAAGGGGCAGAGAGAAGCAATGCACTCGTCACTGTAATGCCTCACCATAGTTGCATAATTTGCTCACTGGAGTACATATGAAATGCATACACAGGCCACAGCTCCTCACAAAGGCCTTGAGGCAGCTTTGACATCACATTCATTTTGAATATCCATTTCATTTCAATTTTATTCATTTCAGCCTGTGCTGTCTCTTACCGCTGTCCACACAGCAGCTGCTAGATAGGGACATTCAATCTTGTGTTCATCTCTGGGACAGAGGCAAGAAGATGGACAGATCAATAAGAATACAGCAAGGCAGCCAGACATATTGAAGACGGGGGATAGCTGCAGGTGCTTTTGTGAGCTCAGCATAAATCAAAAATAGAAATGTTACAAGCTAAAGCTGGGGCTATGGGAGGTGGGACTGCCTGTGCAATGGCAGACGGTATGCCAATTTTTGTGCTAGTTACACGTGAAATGAAAAGAGGGAAATCATAACTTAATTTTTTTCTTGAGTTTGTGTTGTCAGCTTGTCCGGCTGTTCTGTTCTGTTCTGAATGACTGTCGTAGGTGAAACTGTAGTAAATATTTTAAATCATAAATCTTATGACTAGTACTACTAATGGATTAGAGGACTAATTAAGCCAAATAGGTTCCAGTCTATTAAATGTTAATATTTGCTTAATTTTCTCTGTTTTCTACTAATCCACTATTTTTGGTTTTGGCCTGTTGGCTGGACAGAACATGCAATCTGAAGATGTTTCTTTGGGCTCATGGAAACTATGACGGACATTTTTAACTATGTTATGGCATTTTATATCCAATTAATTGAAAAGTAATTGACAGGTAAATCCATAATAAATATAACCGATATTTACATCCCTAATGACCACCACAATACTCTGTCAAGGTCCTTTGAACTATATAGTTTAAACAATTGTTGATACAAACTGGGATCACATTTTGCCTCTAATTTTCCTGGCATTCAAATGTCACTGCTGAATCAGTGGCAAATACAAAGACATTAGGAAATATCATTACTCAGTCTTTGGTGAGACGGAGTGCCGTTATGCAGCCGTGTACGTCACTATTTGACCCAAACAAAACCTGCGGTTAGCCAACAGATGTTATCATGCCCAGGCCCTTTCCTGCAGGAACAAAGCAGCTCTCTGAGAGCAGCTTGTTATATACTCCCACCACAGCTAAAAAACAAACAGTTGTAATGAAATAAAAAGATGTGGAGAATGGTGTTTCAAGGAAAACAGTGTGGAGGCCTAGTCTTGGGGTTTTCTTTAGGATACACAAAGACTGAAGGGTTTATGCGTCACTGCTCCATCTGGGGGTGTGTGTGTTTGGCAGAGGGGGGTCATGATGTTTTTTGGCTGCTCCTTTGGTGAGAGGGCGCAACTTAACGGATAATCCTTTTTAGATTTTGGTTTCCAAATACATGTTGACTTCTCTAAGAAAATGACAATCATTCTCAGTAGATCTCTGACTTAATCAGCTGTTCAAGCACTTCCCTTGTGGTCTGAGTTACAAACATAAGACACACAACATCACAGATGGCATGGGAATTACCTCTTATTAGCAGGAAAGCATAATGATGATGACGTTCATCTCAGGAGGGAATTGCTCGTGACGATGATGGTGATTAGGATTGCCGTGATGACGACAGTATTTATGAGGAGGCATACAAACAGATTAGAACGGCTTAGGTTGGGAAAGGGAGTCCCCTCTCTCTGTCTCTCTCTCTCTGAGAGAGACACACACACACACACACACACACGCACACAAACACAAAAACACACATACATGCTTACATACCTGGCTGGATTTAAAAATATTACAGACTTATACAGTATTATAATTCCAGCTAATGCCTGCCAGGAAATCTCTGAAGGTAAAAGAAGGTCAATGGCTTGCCAGGTTGTTTATTTAAATAGTTATATTTTGGTAATGTCAATGCTGAATTATAGAGTTGAGTTGTAGAGTTCATGTTCAGACAAAATCTTTCTAGTATAACGTGAACAGATGAGTTTTCTTTGATTGTTTGGTTCTGCTTCTCTCTTTTGTTCAGTTTTACTGCTGCATTCTGTCAAACTTGCTTTTCAAACTCGACATATCCAAGCTTCTTTTATGACCTGTGTTTAGTCTACATATTTTTTGTGTGCACTGGCATATTATGAATGCGACAGTGCAGCGCTTCCTTAGAGGAAATACACTCCCACTTGCACAACCTGAATTGTTATGCTTCTCATCCATCCGGTAAGACACTCTCTCACATTGCAGGATATACAGTAGAAAAACATTCTCTCGGCAAGACATGAATTAACACAATGACGGTGTATTTGTGACAGAATCTACGCTTAATACCCACTTTAATTTGGTACATGTAGCCAGTATTTACCCCCCTTTTGCTCTCTCTAGCAGCACGTGGCAATTCTTGTTTCATCTCCTCCCAAATGTGCTTAAGTGTTGAGATTAGGGGACTTGGTGGATTTATCTGCGGGTCACCATAGTAAGCTAAAGTGAAGCTAATTTACCTGCAAAATCTTGGATATTTGTGTCTTATCTACTGGTCTTTTGTGGATATATGATGTTTGTGGCAATATCTAGAAACTGTAGTACAGCAAAATCCCAGCAGAGTAAATATTTTGGGGATGAAAAAACTTGGAAAAACCTTTGAAATAGTTTTGCTGTTCAGTTGTTGTCTTTGAATTTCACATACATTTTGAAAACACACTGGTTAGTTTCAGGTTTTAGGACTGTGATTGATGGTTAGTCAAAAATGCAGCAAGACTGCACAGAAGAAAAAAAGGTAAGAAATGCTTCTATTTCATGATTTGAAACAGTAACGCCACTCAAAGCAGCAAAGCTTTAAAAACAATGCTGAGATCAAAGTGTGTTATTTTTAGTTTTGACGGTCAAAAATAGTTGACACTTGAATTGTAGTCTGTAGATGGTTTCAGCCTGCCAATGTTGACACGTAGGGTTAACAGGTTCCCATCAGCCCTTTCTGCAATCTTCTTACTCCTGTCTGGAGGTGAAGTTGTTTGCGCAAATGGGGAGATGTACTTAATAAACTGCATATGAGGACATGGTATAATTAAGATAGCTCTAGTGTTGTGTGTGTTTTGAGGAACATCTTCACCTGGATTACCTGGACTGCAGCGAAGGTACCTTTGGTGCTCACTGGCAGGGTATCCCCCACACACACACACACACACACACACACACACACACACACACACACACACACACACACACACTCTCACACACTCCTCCTCAGCTCTCATACACTCTCACAAGTGTAGTGATGTCATCAGAGTTTTAATGAGGGATTACTCTGACATCACTGGGACTGCTGCCAAGTTAAACCTATTAGCTTCACCATGTGCTTGGGGTGCACTACAGCTAGAAATGCGTGTGTTCATGTGTGAAATATAAGAGCCTATATTGAAAGTTGTGCGGTCCATGAGCGTCTTTATCCAGTTATCAGCCATCCTTTCATTTCTCCATCAAAAAACTGTCTGAATTTGCCGGCCAAGACAACATCTATGACTTCCACCACGGAGAGTGACTGTGTGGTGTTGAGTTAACAGCAGGTCCTCAAAGACTTTAGCAGGACTAATAATGAGAAGCAGCTAAAGACTTCACACTTGCATACTTGTCCAAAGAGATACCAACAATACGTTAAATGTGAGAGTTTTGTTGTGCTGATCTGTGCCTGACTTGGCACAACAAATATTATTTACAAAATCCCTTTTGAGATTAATGACTAACACTGTGATCATGTTTGGCTCGGACAAGCACAGGCTACTTAACTGTTTTTTTTTTGTTTTTGTTTTTTTCAGATTATAAACCCACCAAATAGCATCAGCCTGGATTGTAAACAGTCGCTTTTGTTGGGGTTTGAGCCACTGGTCTGATGACTTTGTATGTGTGCAGTGGTTAACTGTTTGTGACAATATGTGGGATATCACGGGCTTCGTGCCTGGTGGCCGCGCTTGAACAGTATCGCTTTTCATTTTGAGTGTATTATGTTTAAAGTGGTTTAAGAACTATTAGATTGTTAATACTTATACACTTTTGCATATACTCGGACCTGTTGAGGATCAACAGAAGTATTTTTCTTACTTTTTACATTTGCTTGTGTAGACTTTGTTAAATGACATTGGAAATACTAATAATTGATTGATTAATTAGTAAATTAATTGATTAATCAATCAATTTAATATTAATCAACTATTTTGACTAAATGAGTGATAGGTTTTTTAAATTTCCTTATGAGGTCTGCTATATGGCAAAATAATTCACAGTCCTCTATAATACTGGTCGGCTGTTTTGCCGGGCTGTGACTGTGAGAACTGTCCTGACACAAGATTTTCTTTGCCTCTGACACAGATTTATTCACGCTGGGCTAAATACATGGTTCTCACATTCATACTGTCCAGCATCACTTCAGCCTTAACACATCACGACACGCTCATGTTGTCAGCAGCAAGATGATGCGCACACACACTTACAGTACACACATGCACAGCACAAGTAGTACAGTTGTTGGTCTCATCTTCTACGTTTACACTTCTAATCATTTTTTTTGTTTTTGTTTTTTTTGTGCTTGGTGATCTTTCTGTTCTCCTTTGTGCTCTGACGAGCCTCTGAGGCAAACAATAGTTCAGCCAGCTTCAATCCACTTTCCTGTCTGTGAGTCAGCTTGATGTATAAATAGAGCACAGGTAAGTCGTGCATGGCTGCTGTGAAATATGAAGTGGCTGCTATGAATAGCTAATTTCTTGGCATGAGCCACGGTCGCATATTCGTGTAGACTGCGTCAGCTCACTCCATCCCTCCAGCTTTGACCCTCTTAGAAGCCCGCTGTCATTTTCATTTTCTCATTACACAATCTGCCGTCGTGTCCTCAGCAACTGAAGGCTGATTGGTTGTCAGGACCTACCTGTCCTTCTTGAATTCTGCCAGGTCACCATGGCAACCACATTATAAACATGAATTCAGCAGGGGACTGTAAAGGCAGGCAGGAAGTGAGGCAAAGGAATTACTCCTTGACACACATAACAACAGCTGTTTTCAAGCAGCATGACTGGCCGAGAGATTTCCACCAATATTTAATTCTTAATTACCAGTCTATTGTACAGTGGAGGTGCAGTTGCCATGGCACTAAGCTGCAACAACAGCTTTAAGCCACAGTTATACTCTATTCTACACTTTATTTTTATCATGCGGTATCCAACCGCTGCCTGTTGTGTTCTTATAAAATTCAATTAGCTCACACGGAGTGGCCTTCTTGATGGACAAATCAGTTGTTGAACCTGACAGATAGCTAGAAAGCAAATCTCTCCCCTCCCTGTCACTTTCTATGTTTGTCTCTGGACAAAGCTTGGCAACAGAGGCCCAACTGAATTAGCTGCCATTGTCTCTCCTGCATCTTTTAATTCCTCACAGTCCGTCTTAATGTTTATCTTCATACGGAAAATATAAAAACACTCAAAGCTGTTGTTGCATGCACATCATCTGCTTTAGTAAGATTATCTTAATCAGTTTATCAGTGTTTCCATCAATGAGTGCAGCAGAGAACAGTACTTCTGCTGTGAACCAAAGTACCAGTGAGGCAAAGGCCAGTCTCTAATATGCTGTGGAGACAAAGCTCAAATGACAATACTGGAGCTACTGACCAATAAGGCTAGGTAATAAATCTCAATACTAGTTGGTACTGGCAAAAATGTGCATTGAAAGTATTGAAAAATGTCAAGTATTCAAAGCTGGCATCAAATTCCTGGTCAGATTTATGCTTTTGATTTACTTATTCTTTGATCAAATCATTTCTGATTTAAGTCAAAATTTTGTCCAATTATAAACTTCTTTTTGCCAGTTCTTGCAAAAAAGATGCGCCGATCCAGATTTTTCTCTCCCAGTATCGATTCCACACCAGTGCTCTGTTTTTTGTTTTTTTATAAAGATAAAAATGAAACTGATTGGGAAAAAAAATTTTGTCTTTCACAAGTAACTGATTCGACTTGCTTGCTGGCATCTTTTCTCTCATTTGTCTTTACTCCAAATTACCCAATGTCCTCATTTCTCATCCTCCCTCTGCCTCTGTCCCAGTCTGTCAGGCCACTTTGTCCCTAAGCACCTAACGAGGTTGCTGACCCTGCAAGTCATAAGAGGAGAGCACTTCACAAAGCCCGCCCCGTCTTTCTAGCTCTCTGCCAGTCAATTAGCTATTTATGCACTTTTGTACTTAAGCTATGGAGTCTGCACCCCTGCCTTCTTTCCCTGCCTGCCTTTCTATATTGGTGTCAGGTAAAATACATTTTAGGTGCGTTACTTTTCATGCATAGTTTATTTTTTGCAACAATAAAATAGACTGTTTTATAACTTTGTTGATAACTTAAATGTGGATTTTTTTCCCGCCTTTTTCTTTCCCAGCTTGAATCAGAATTAAATTAATTCCCTTTAAAATACGATTTACAATATATCACTGGAATAAAGAAAATATACTTGAACTGTATTACCCACATATATTTGAAGGGATGATGTAAGTTGTATGTCGAGGTCTCAGTATTCAGATACAGTGGTTCCTGTTTTATGGCTTTGTGCCTCAGGGACACTGACTGATGCGCTCTGTCACAGCTCGTTGCTGGCACTGACAGTGTGTGGCCGACTCTGCAGCCAGGCAAACATATGCCTGTGTTACAGGTTGTAAGGTTCAGTACAGGTCTGTGTTGCTTTGTTGTATTGATCTTCGTGCATTTCATCTGCCTGTACATGTTGTGGTGTTTGTGCCTATAATCAGCACGTCTGTGTGTATGTGTGCGTCTGTGTGTGGGTGTGCTGATGTGGTGATGTTCAGTGCGAGTGCAGAAGCCCGTTGTGTCTGTCGTTGTGTCTGTGACTTTGACAGCCCCCCTGTCCACCCAGGAGCTGTTGTCACATGCTGGCTGCTTCTGTCAGAGCTGAGCAGAAGCCGTAACTCCGCAGAGACTCACCACTCTGCGTGTTTGTGCTGCTGGTGGTTGAGCTGAGGAACCAGCAGTTTCCCTGTAGAGGACACTGCCCCCTGCTGGCAGCTAAGAACAGTTAGGAAAATTATCAGTTGGAGTGATTTACATTTTATCTTGAAAGTGAAAACCATACAACATGATAACAGATGACAGTAATCTCATTTCACTATTTAAGACCATACATCTTCACGCTCAGTTGGTCCTGTTGCACTTGCAGCTCCTAATATTGTGACATTCTTTACCCACACGGCTGTATGCTTCATTTTCAAAAAATCAACGTAATACACATATCTGCGCCGCTAACTCTTGGAAATGCGTTGGCTCAAGCTGCAGTTACTGCTGTTAATCTGACATGTATTTCTTATATTACACGTTGCACTGTTGTTTCTAGATTCTTTAATGTGGTGCTCTGCTCCCCCTAGTGGAGGAAAGCTATTACCAAGGTTGAATGGTGAGATGTAATGGGGGCTTCATAGCAAGTGAACTAAAATTTCTTAAATAAAATTAGACCATTTTGTTTGCAATAATAATAATGCCATGACATTAGATGACTTTGTCTTCTTGGTTGTGGTTTCAGTTTCCAATTTTCTTAACTTAAAAATGAACAACGTTTCATTTTAGATCAGAGTTAGAACTTGTACTTACATGTACTTGTGTTACATTTGGATGACAGCTCAGCTGATTCAAAGAGCCTCAGTAAAATTTTGAAAAATGGATATAGAATAAAGATAAAAACACTTTCAAAGGTATATTACATGGGATGTTTCTTAGCCTGTTTTAAAACCAGTATTTTGCGTTTTATAAATGAAATAAATGCCACATACACATCTCACCTAAGACCACTGATAAAATTTGAACATTTGCTTCTACCTGAGTTGAAATTGCTCTTCCCCACTAGACATCTCTCACTCTAAGGTAAAGAATAGGCCTTCCCAGATAAATTCAGTACAAAATAAATGATGCTGGCCAGTATAATTGAGTTGGGGTTCTAGCACAGCTTTACCTACTAGCCGTGTACAGAAGATTAAAAACTTTAACATTAATTGCAGTGGGACCAACTTTATTGTTGTGATGTGTTACTTTGCCCTAATCACCATACTGCTCAAAATTCATCATAAAGCTTGAACTGAAACAGATTTGTACAATACATGTAACATGATTATGTAACTTTGCAGCAAGTCTACAGTATCACAGCTCTTGTGGCTATCAATACTGACTCATGTTATCTGAGAGAAAAGATAAATTAGTTTGCTCTACCTCTGCACTTTGCTCCTCCCTCTCCTGCATCTCTCTCTCATGCTCCATCTCTCTCCATCTTTTCCCCCATTCAAGTCACACCCATGCTGAGCCCTCTCCTCACACACCTCCCTCCTTCCCACTTAGATAGCTTTGTCAGGCTTGTCACTCTATCTATCCTCTCTTTTCTATTTCTTCATCTGATTTGACACAAGTGTATGTGTGGTAGTGTTTAAGAGCTTGACCGAAATGAGTTTGCCAGTGAACTCAGATTATCTATCTCTGGAGAGGATAGCCCGCTACCGCCACGCCTGCTCCAACGGCTCGCCCTATGCCACGAACAAGCCCATCGACATCAAACCTCGTGGCAAGAGAGGGTATGACTGATCTCTGGAACTGGAACTGAAACAGTTTGTGGGAGGGCATGTCAGGGAATGGACCTTCACCTTAATATTCTTTCTTGTACTGTGAATTTGTAGGATTTATTTTCATATGGAACCATTTTCTATTATCTGCATTCTTTAAATAGTTAGGTATTCAGTGTTGTTACTTAATGTCAGCTTCTGCTTGGGTTGCTCTGTCTTTATAGTTAACATGTTGCATGTGAGAAGTTGAGATGGAGTAAATGAGTTTAGATGTGGTAGGACAAGGCAGGAGGAACATTTGATGAAACTGAACATCAGTGGAGCTTAAAAAGTGTCTTTCTTATTGCTCTATGTGTGGAAACTGTGACTGTGTAATGTGCATATGTGTGGCTGTATGTGTTTGTATGACTTGTGCACAAAGTGTGTGTGTGTTCTCTCTTATCAGAACATTAGTTGATGAATCGTTCCACCTGGACAACACAGAACTGGAGCTGTGTTCATAACTGAGCGTTGTGTAAATGGCCGTTGCTTGGCGGCTTGGTTGTGTCGTTAGAGCTCTGCCGAAACTGTAGTTCTGCTGTTTATTCTGCCTGAAGTGTGTGTAATTGTGTGTATGTGCATGTTTGTGTTTCTCTGTGTGTTCCAAGAGAAGCATATATTCTGCTTTTACAAAACATGGTTAAGAGCAAGGTAAATGATAAATAAACAGGTTCCATCCACTCATCATCTAAAACATCAAGGTGTTCAGGAGGACAGGTCCGTTCACTTACCAGAGCGGAGCGTAAACTAATCATCAGAGCACTCTCTGTCCATTAAAGCTCACACAGAAAATGTTAAAACCTTGTTAGACCCATTTTCATACTACATTTCTCTGACTAACATGTACTCAGCGACCCCAGACTAAACTAAGATGTGCTATCATCTGATGTACATCTGTGTCCGCTTGCCTGTTTTTTTTCTGTGTCTGGTAGTATGTGTGTGTGGATAAACACGGAGTTCAACTGCGTGTCAATGTGTGTTTGTGCCTCTATAGTATTTGAATATGAAGCAGCGGTAATGGCTGGTGGCGTGTGTAGACATATAGATATAGAGAGAGGCTTGTCAATACTGTGGCCCAGCCATCTGTGCTCATTGCCTGCTCCTTAGTTAAGTGCTATTTATATCAGCATTTACTGAGTATGTTTATCTGCACCATATACTGAGCCTGGTTCATGGTTCATTTTTTTTTTTTAACAAAATCAATAATTTTGTCAATTACTACGGTCACTTAATCTATGCAGTTCATTTTTATGACAAGAATAATATTTATTTCTACCACTAGGCGGCAGTGGTGTCTCTCTGAGTTGCATAAATTGCATCAAACTGTTTTCTAATGTGTTATTCACTCTTAAAGTGATGGTCATTAGATGTGTGCAAGAAGTGTTTTAGTAAGTCACCATTAACATAATAATACTTATTCAGTTCATTCTTTCAATCATTCGCTTATTTATTTGGTTTTATTTGCTCACAATGTCATTTTTTCAGTATTTAGATTTTCTTATAGTGCAGGTATTAAACTAAGATTTGAATGGCAGTGTAAGCTGTAAATCCATAGCACATTACCATCTTCAGTTTTCTAATGAGTCAGTTTTTGTCTAATCAATTCAGATCTAAATTTGGATGTAGAAAAAATCATTCATTAATGGGACACATTTCCCTACTGTATAATAGTGAGAAATCAATAAGCAAAGTTATTGCAACTTTGGTATTAGGTTGTAATTGGTTGAATTTTTATCACCTCTAAGAGAAAAATGATCTGTCTTGATAAGAAAATGTAAACTTTCATATAAGCTGTTGATTTTTTTCATAGCATACATATTGTTGAGCTCCTTGATTTTATGCTGAATATAAATATATATGAATAGTCTGTTTCCCTGAAAATTTAACCCCTGTTGACTAGGACTAGGTTCATTATTTTTGTTTGTGTCTTGCACCTCTGTTTCCTGTGGATGGCAGTAGTGTAGCCCAAAATGAAATGGTCGTTATGTGTCAGTATGTGTTCATGTGAATGGATGCATGCACTTGTGGGCTGCATTCTTTTTTCTCAAGAGATGAAAACAAGAACCGGTTGTGTGACTGTCATGCTATAAGTTGAATATTGATTTCCATGTTCTGAACTCGGTGCTGATTGTTTCTGTCTTTAAACTAAAATCGTTTGGTCTTAATGTGTTCAGTTTCTTAAATACTGAACTTAGCAGGGTGACATGGGGTTGAGAATGTTTGCATACTTCTTGTGTGTGTTCTTGCATGTTGTCTGTTGTGTTTTCATCATGAGATTTATTTGGTTTCAAGGTAGAGGAAAAGCGGTTGGTTTCCCCAGTTTTCTTAAGGAAACTGTTCTCTTTTGTTGTTCTTTCTTTGACCGCATGTAATATGCAGACCGTGGTAATAGGATTAGTTTCACCACTTTGACCAAGCTCCTTCCATGAAAGCATTAGATGTGCCTATTCAACTTGCCGTTACTCACTTTGAGCGCTCGACACAGTCACATTTTTGGCGGTTTTACATAAAACAGAATAAAAGATAAAACATACAAACCATCAAGCCTGCCAACGTGAAATCAGCTTCACTGTCCAGGAGATGTCAGTTAGGAGTGAAAGGCTTCACAAGTGTCTTTCATTAGTGTCCATTCTTGGTCTGGCATGAAATTTGAAACTGATGGACACATGGTGATATGGAAGGAAATCGACCTTTAAATCAATTCACACAATGTAATTTCTCACCTTCACAATTGCACCTTCAGATTAGTAGTGCAGGTCTGGTTAATGTGCACATTAAAGTACTTTTTTTTTTTCGCTCATTGGTGTGCATGTTTCTGTCTGCCTCTTCATCTGCATATGTGTACACAAGAAATTGTCATATTACTGTCTTTTCCTGTAGGTTTTTACTCCTTTCTTCCATGACATAAAAGCACAGATATATTATTGACAATGAAGCATCAGTAGCTGCGGCATGGATGACAATAGTGTTGTGTCTATTGGTGTATTGAGCAATTTATTCTTCCTCATGATAACTAGAGGTGGATGCATTTTATCCTGCTGCTTTCTAAATCTTGGACCCACACCTTTCCTGAACACAAGACTAGTGTCCTCTGACTGATGTCATCATCTTGGTACGTACGTCTACGGCCAGTTGCATTATTGATGACCTGTAAATATTCCCCCCCGCTTTCAAGATGATGGGGCTGCAGTAATGTGTGTATGCTGATGTATCTGTGTTTCTGTTTACATGTGATGTGTTTTTTCTGTATTTAATGCTCTTGATTTGGTTTTTACTTCTTGGAGCAACAACTAGGGACCAATCTACTGTTGTGTCCCTACTTTTTGTTTTGTAATGCTGTTTTCACCTGATCCCCAATAGATGACTGCAGCAGAGACAAGTACATAAAATTTAGAAATATTCCGATGCAAGATGATGGTAGAAAGCAAGCTTCTGCAATAATGTTACTGTGTCGTTACATTTGCTCATGCATGCATGTGAATATTTATAACCAGGCTGAAATGGTACATCCATACTACATCTTGACTTTCACATCTCACCAAACATTTTTCTTTGCATTGTTCTTCATTTTTAGTTTCTTGTGCTTTAAACTTGATTGATTGGTGGCTTATTGTGATCCTCCAACCTATAAGATACAAACATAACTAATCCACATACAGTGCATTCAAAGGTGGAGTAGCTTGCTTGACTCGTTCATGCGTGATGGGCATGCCAGACAACTGATGCACCTATCTGCCTGGTGGAGTGCTACGATGCTGTCTGGGCTCCACTCTCTCCACACCTTTTTTTACAGATAGTAACACACTGGTGATTCCATTTCATAGCCAGCAAGGCAGTGCTGATATTTTTAGTTTGTTTTTTTTTATGTGAGAGCACATAAAAACCAAATAACCTATTGTGTCCTGGGATAATAAGACAAACAAAACCATTCTGTTGAGGTGGATGTACAGTAATAATAAGTCTCTGAAGAGGATGCTGAAATGAGTTTAGTTGGTTCACGCAATTCATGACTGTAGTAAATAAAATTTGAGACCATGGGGAAAGATACACATTGTAGTTTAATACTGTCTTGTCTGTTTTTAAGCCTCTGTGCAGGGCATAAAAAATATAGGGCTGGCGCAAAGTGGCCTTAAAAACGTTGTCAGACTTTGTTACGCATTTTAGCCACAGTGGCTTTCATCAGACATTTAACATTATAGAAAAGTTGTGCCCTCGCAAGTGCTTCTGTTGCTGTATATACGCCATAAACAAATTAGAAATGAAAATGATACAAACCACATACGTAGCCCTGACAAAATGAAATGTTAAAACAGTATAGGTAATCAAAAACATACTTTACCTGAACAGTTCACTAAGCTGACAAGTTAGTTTATTTAGCGTTAGCCTGTGGATAAATGAACCAGACTCAGTGGATAAATATTCGTTCATAGTCATTTTTTAAATAACTTGTTACAATTAACGGTAAAATTAATTTTGTCGTCCTTCCCTTTCAGATATCTTCTGAGTTCATTCCTACACATTATATTCTCAATTTTAATAATGTTACTAAGCACCAATACATTCTTAACCCTTTATTGTACTTCTGACTCTTGCCAAAAAAAGCCCAAGCTTTTTGGTAAATTCGTGGTTTTTCTGGCTGAATCACACGATGAAACTCATCCAACACTCTTTGCACACTCTCTCCAGATCACTGGCATGCTTTAGCTGTTGGTTTTAGGTTACTGCAGCAGCCGAGTGATTGACACTTTAGACGATTGTTAGGATTGCTGAGAGATACAAGTCCCACCCTTCAGGAATTACTACTACCAAAACAACCCCTCCCACTCTAGACATAACCAAGCTGCAGCTTGGGCAAACAGCGAGGCAGAGAGAGAAGAGGAGAGTCGTGTAAGTCAGAGAGAGGGACACAATTGTTAAAAGAGAGAAAAACAGGCAGAGGTAAGAAGGGAGGAGGAGAAAGGAACGTGGGAGGAGATCTTATTTCCACCAGTCAGGAAAAAATACTCCGTGCTGGATTAGGAAAGAGGAAGATCACATACTGATCTGGCAAGAAAGATAAGTGCAAGTGAGTGAGAGATAGAGTGAGAGCAGGGTAAAGAACCACCTACTGTCAAATGTTCAGAGCTCGAGGGGGAGCAGCTGTGTGACACACTTTTGGACGGAGGGTTTGATCTGACTAAACTCAGGTTTACTCTCAAGCAGCTCGGCAGACCTGACCGCTCCACCGGACTGAAGCTTCCACTGGATCACTTCAAACCAGTGAGGACTGTGGCCAGTGGACTCCAGGTGGCCCAGAGGGGGTGTGTGTGTGTGTGTGTGTGTGTGTTTGTGGCTATACGTGTGTGTGTGTGTGTGTGTGTGTGTGTGCCGTGTACACATGTAGTGTGTGTGGATGTGGAAGGAAAAGCCAGACCATGAGTATCATTCTCAAACCCCGGTCACGCTCTACCAGCTCATTGAAGAACACGGAGGGAATATGGTAAATAGTTGGGGAACTTTGTTCTGCTGGCAACATTTCAATGTCAATCCTGTTGTGTGTGTTGCTCTATTGTTCTCCATCTGCCTGCTCGTTGCTCTGTGAAATACTTTACCTCTGCCACACTAGCTTTGTCCGTTTTTTGTCCCTGTTGGTTCGATGTGCTGTGTATTTGTTGATCTTTTAACTGTTTTCTTTCCTTCATTCTTCCTCTACGGTCAAAACTCCCCTGGTTCACTGCAAAACTCTCTGTACCCTGTATATATGTCAGTGTGTGGTTTTTGTGTCAGTTCTTCTGTGCAATTCCTGTTGTAAAGTCAGAAGATTAGATTAACTCTGTCCTTAACTTCAGTGTATATTACACTTCATCAGACTAACTCAATAATGACATGACACTTGGTGTTATTGTAATGACCCTGATGTCTTACCCTCAGTGTGGTTTTATAAGAACTCGCTGTCTAATCAGCTTGTAAAATTGTTTAAAACACAAGCTTGTAAAACAGCAAAGGCATCATCCATTGAGGAATGTGTTGAGTCGCTCCGTACATTCTCCTGTCTGCACATGGCTCCAGATTAACACAGGGTGCAGGGTGCAGTGCCCGGGGCACAGCTCGCCCTGGCCTCCCCTCATGTCTCCTCCCCCCTCCTGTCTCAACTTGTCCTTCCCTGTCAGCACTCATTGCTTGGTAAGAAACTTCCCTGGAAGTTGATATTCACAGTTGTTCCATTGTGGTCCTCTTAGGCATAACTGTAAAAAGGATCAGAACAACCCTGGATAAATACACTGTGTCCATGTGATGTTTGTGGTGGTTGTGGCAGTGGGGAGCTTACTCCGCAACATGTGTTTGAACCCTGTCGGACCTCCCTGCAGGGTTCACAGTGTTCTCACATTGTCAGCTTATTAATCTGCTCTACAACGTCCCCAGCAGGAAATGACGCTTGTGTGAAATGAAGACATATTAATTAGGTCTTGAGGGTCATAGTTTCTCTGAGCAGCGCTGATGATAGACGGTATGTGATGTGGTTTGATGCAGAGAGGGTGTAAAAGCATAGTGTGGTTATACATAAACCGGATATTAGTGTTAGAAAAAGGAGTGCAGAATGTAGCTTTATCTCATGTGGAAAGCTGAGGATCTGGCAATGTTAGGTTCGTATGAGCCATCTTTTTGAATGGCTACCAAATGCAGTAATCAGCTGGACAAAGCATACCGCCTGCTCCATCTGTCCTGCTCTCCTCTCTTCTGTTATTTACTGTTTTATCAAGGCTTCTCTCACTAATTCTCATCATTGCTTTGTCTTTCATAATTATTATCTCTGTACTTGAGATTTAAAGTAGATTTGTGACTATTAGTGTCACTTAAAAAACCTGAATTGTAGGTGATAATTCAGCTGTTAAAGTTGTGAATGTTAAAGTTGTGAATGTTTTTGTGTGTGTGTGTGTGTGTGTGTGTGTGTGTGTGTGTGTGTGTGTGTGTGTGTATTTGAGCAGACAATTCCCTGTGTGTGTCTCCGGGTGTATATTTAAGACAGTGTTGTAGTCCGGGTGTGTGACATGCCCCCTAGCCTGACCAAACTCAAACAGACCCCACTCCACTCATCCGTGTAAATGTAGGTTTGTGTACAGAGACTTTTGATTATCCATCAGCATGTTAGCTCAGTAAATATGGCTTGACTTTTGGAAAGGTGAAGGATGAGGAATAGGGAGGATCGGATGTTTGTGAAATCCTGTTAGCTCCACACCTATTGAAGCGCCTCTTACTCACTTCAAAACCAGAAGTGATGTTATGGTGTGCTGAGATAAAGCGTGGAGAAGTGGGGCATGTGTGACTTTGAACTCAAGTGTTTGCATCTGGCCTTTGTCAGCCCCCAGTTGGGCATCTCAGACAGGCAGTAAATGTTGAAGGTTACGTGTTGTCTGGCCTCTCATAGGGCCCGACATAGTGCAAGTTATCTAACATATTTTTCCACATTTGACCTTTAGTAAGCCTCAGATGACAAATAGGACCGAAAATAGGTTCATACTTAAGTGGACCTCTATGTATACGGAGGCAGAACTGGTTTGCTTTGCTGTGTGAGGTCATATGACACTGCATTGCCATGGTGATCTCTTTGTATGTGTCGCATGATTGACTGAGTTTTCTGAATGGCACAGTGACAGCGAGCACTAAAGCAGTGTCACGACTAAAGTGAAGGATTCACTTTGCTTATACCTGGCAGGGCAAGAAAGAGCGAGACAGCAAGAGAGTGCAAACCCCTCAGGATCATTTTAGACAGACAAAAGAATGCAGTATAGTATAACTTTCTTCTAAATAAGTGCCCCTACCTTTTACCAGTGCAGCTTTCTGTGAAGTGGTGTCCTGTATGTTAATTAGAAGCTGCGCTTTTTAATGTTCTAGCCAATGTGGCATTAGATCCTTTTTCATTTATCTGCCAAAGACCATTTTGTAGCATTTGCTGCCTGGTGGGTGTTGATTTCACTTAGTGTACAGTATGTGTGTATTTGGGTGCTTCCGTTCATGAGTGAACGTGTGACTAAGGAGGAGTGTGTGTGAGTATGAGCCAGATAGAGAACGTGTTTTAGTTATCAGCGAGTGGTCAGCCACTTATCTATTTGGCCTGACTGCCCTGTGGGTGCAGGCCTCTTCACAAATTGTTTTTCTGTATCCTCTGTCACATGTCTCGTGTTCTGCCCTGGTGTTGAGAGGGCAGTGTTGAGAATTAGGAGTTGGAACTATTAGTAAGTTGTACAGTGGAACTGAATGAGCTCACACATTACACCTTAATCTGGGAGATATGACAATACATTATGTATTGTTTCATCATATACCACGAAATACCCCTTTAATATCTCTGAGTGAGTTGGACATCATGGGCAATGTTTTAAATCAAGGAGCAGGACTGCTTTATGTACATATTGGATTTAAAACATTTTTTTGATTTGCTGCCTTAGAAACAGACATTCCTATATTTATTCATGAAAAGTTTCTCAGTTGAATTTCCAGAAACTTTACTATGTCACGACATGCAGTATATTGATATTACAGTATAACTTAATTACACCTACGCCTGAGCTATACTGTATAATGTCATCCTGATATCAAACTTTTCTTTCTGTGATATTGTTACAGCTTAACTGTTTTCTGATCTTAAATGCTGCATTACAGGAAAGAGATACAATTTTGTGAACGTATCTAGAGCTGGGTATTGTTTGAAATTTTTTGATAGTTCTGCCAAGATGGTACCTGAGTTTTATTATCAATACCAAAATAACTTTTTTTTTTCTGTGCCTTAGTGCAAGGAATTGAATGTTATTATTGTACCAAACCTGTTTTTCATTTAGCAAAATACAACAAATGTCTCAATGCATCAGTATTTAATGTTGTACTAACACAAGTAGCTGCAAGAACTTTTCCATAATAGAAACTAATACAAGTTAAGGCTAAGACTCCAACCTGACACAATGCCAAACCAGTCAGATAAGTCAAGCTAGGTATTGAACCTCAACATCCTAAAAATATTGTCCCATTATCAACGTGGAGTTAAAAATATTGTAATATCTCACTACCATTTGGTGAGTTAGTTTATTGATGTAAATACAAATATTAACAACTTTAGATAATCAAGTAAAAATATTAGGTGGTGGTGATAAAACCATGACATGTGGTGGTTTAAATACCTTTGACCTGACAACACATTTAGTTTAGTAAATTAACGTGACAAGACGATCTATTTTCCTCTGTTATCTCTGGTGGGATTCATCATTGTCTTTTGAAAACACAATGACAGTTAGAGTAGGTAACATTTTCTAAATACTAACTAATACTCTACCTTTCTCTGATTTTTCTGGGACACCAACTTTTTCTAACTGCACGGCGCCGCTACAATATACTTTTAAACTTATCAGTCATATAAGCATGTAAAGCAGAGATGTTGGCTCTGTAGCATCAGCAAGCCAAGCTAGCTTTTCCATTAGATGACATATGTATTGAATGTGTCAAAGTGCCCACTCTGCCATCTGTGTGTTTCACCTTTGGTCTCGTTCTTCTTTTATCAAGTCATGGGTTGCTGTTTTTGCATTTAGAACACTGTCAAGGATACCACATGCATACAGGGGGAACACACTCTTCACAATCCTCATAAAAAAGAGACACTTGAATGCTGTCACACACACACACACACACACACACACACACAGGTCTGACATGCCTCTCCTTGTCCTTCCTCCACTGCATGCCCCCCTCTCTATCCTCACTGCCTTCTAAAATAAATCAAGTGTCGTCTTCCCTCTGTCTGCTTCAACACACAGCTCTGCTCTGATCCACACTACTCTACAAGATGGTGTTTGGAAAGTGTTTTTCATAGTTTCTGGTAAATTTATCTTCAGTTTTATCCCAATTTTAGTTAAGGTGAACGTTTTTTTAGATGTTCTGTAAAAACCCAGCAAAACTTTAGAAACAGACCAAAACATCATGTTTGCATTACATATTGTGTCTGGTAATGTTGGACATTTTCTGGTACACCAACTCTGAATGATTGTTGTAAAACAGAGCTGCACTATGCATCAAAGACGCTTATGCCCTGACCTCTTTCTCCAGTACGTCTCCTCACAGCTCTGTCACGTCAACTCCTGCAGTGTTTATAATTGCTCAAATGACCCAGGGCTGAAAATGAATGAGTCATTGATCTATGCAATTTTGTGTGTGTGTGTGTGTGTGTGCATCTGAGAGAGAGAGAGAGACAGACAGATGGAGAAGGAGAAAGTAGATGGAGATAGAACTGATAGAAAGCCAAAGAGAGAGAGAGGATAAAAGAGTGTTGCAGTGTCCTTAGGCATGTACTGTATGTGACCCAGCAGTGCCCTACAATATAAAGTCATAAGAGCCACAGCTCATCAGTCTCAGTATCATTACTAAGTTTTACCAACTACTACCAACTAAGTTTTCTCTGTTTAAACGTAGCATTGCCCTTTCACAGTGGATTTGAAAGGTTTTCTGCCGACAAACAAGCCCTTTTTTTTCCTTCAGCTGAAGCATGAAACTCTACTCCTGTGGGAAACTATGTCCCTGCAGGTCATCCTCTTGTCTACTCGTGTATCTGCGGGCTATTGTAGCTAAATAAACTTACCCCTGTGTGCCTTTCACAGCATTGTGTTACTTTTATCATAGTTTATTTGTCTTTTTTTCATTTTCCAATGAACCGTCTTTAGACATCAGGTAAATATTGAGCTTTGATTACAGCAAAGTTTCTAAGTCTTCGGTGTCTAAAAGGAAAATATGCTTGCTGCAGGAATTAGTCAAGTGAAATATATAGGTTACACATATGCATTTCTGACAGGAATTAAATAGTCTAGACAATTTATTGAAGTTTATAGCCCTAAAGTCACAAGTTTGTTCCAGAGAGTTTTTACAGACTTTGAAAGAAAGAGAAACACACCTCCTGCAGATGGAAATGAACTGCGATGGCTAATATCATAAAGTTAATAGCAGGAGTTACATCAGGTTCTATAGTTGCATTCAATTAGATGTGGTTACATGTGAAAAATGATATCTGATTATTACAAGAATAATTTCATAGCTCACACTGTCTCTTGCATTGCAGTTTATGGATGTTACTGAAATAAGATGTTACCTGTATTTGTTTTGTTTTGAAATAATCATGTCAAAATTGGTGCAGTAAATAACTTGACTTCTCTAAAAATGTAAAATTTGTACAATTTTTCTAGCACAAAAACAAAAATAGATGGTAGGGATAGGTGGATGGTGAACGGGAGTTGAGGGCAACTGTAAGCAGTGATATTCTGCAGATGGGATATCTGGAGCAGCCTGAAAGAGCTCACTGTCATCTGTCCAGTGTTTGTGCATCAAATATTTCCCTCCTTGCCAATTATGTCTCGGTTCAGTATCACTCCCTTTTTGGGTAAACTGTGGTTTTCCATTATCTCGGCCTCCCATCTCAACAATAATCCTCTTGTGAGTTCTAATCATGCTTTCTGTTGATTCTCACAACAGAGTCATAGGGGTGTTGACATTTTTCTTTTCCTCGCACTACGATGTCAGTGCTGGTGCAATACCTTAGGGAGCTGGTTGCAAAGATTATTCATGTCATTCACCTAAAAGGCCGTGTCTGTGGAGTCACATTGCACATGCTGTGACGGGAGTTATGTTATGTGTCAGAGGTTTGGCTGAGAGTCAGTGTAGGACGTCACGTCAGAGTAAGTGTGATAATGAATCAGCTGTTAAACATATGCTTGTTTTCACATTTCGGCACTTTCACTATCTCTCTATATGTCATCTTTGTCTCTTGTTCGCAAACATGATGCACAAACTTCGTGCACAAAAACCCCAGGAAAACAGACTGACCTGTTCCCAGGAATGACAACGTATAAGTCACCTGTGTGAGTCTGGGCTTTCTCACCTGGGGTGAATATAACAGATGGATCGCTCGATGTGAAAAGAAGGTGTAGATTGGGGGTTATGTATGAGTATGTGTCTGTATGTGTGAAGGTAAAACTGGTTTAGAGTGACATGGTTTTGATCTAGTACTAAATATAGAAAGACAGAGGGACAGAGATCGGGGTGATGTGTGTAAGATGAGACAAACACAACTGGGGAGAAAACTTGCTGGAGTCATTGTAACGCACATATTGTGTCTGTGTGTTTTCCTAAGACCTGGTTAGAGATGGGGACGAGGACAATACGATTGCCCTTCCCTCAGTCATCAGGCAGACAGCCAAAATATCTCATTCCACAACTAAAGCTCACACTCAGCTCCTGCCACTCGGAGAGATCACAGAGAGATAGCGCTGCATTTAAGCCAATTATTTGTTGAAGAAAATATGCTTGGCATGTCCTGCATTTTCTTGTGGCTGTGTCAAGTGTGTTCAGACGCACAGTGAATAGCTATTGTTTCTGATGTGAGAAGTAACTGCACTAGAAAATGTAGAAGGTGTTCTAGAAATATATATGGAAATAATATTTTATTTATTTTCTTATTTATTTTACTCTTTCTTTCAGGCCCTTGCACTTAGAAGTAATTTGTGATTCTTGTTTCGGATGGTTTATGCTACAGTTAACCAGGATATATTAGGTTTGCTATGTTAAAATGTAGTGTTCTGGCTCCTAACTTAAAGAATGCCTGCTATATCATGAATGTAATTGAATGGATATTATTGACACACTGACTCTCAACAGATAGACGGAACATGAAATGCTTGTAGTTCGGGGCGTGTGAGGCTGAGTCTTGGACTGTGTCCACGACATGGCCTTTGGGCAGGAAGACCGACTTCCTCCTATTAAAATCTCTCTCACAAAACATTCACAAACCATGAGCACAATCTCCGATTTTCCAGATCTACAAACCAAACTTGATTAAAGATTAACTTAAAGTGATAATATCCTGTACCTTTCAGAGGTCAGTGAATCATCTGTTACTGAGAATTTGAAATATCCTGAAGAGCACGTACAACCTCAGGATGAAAAACAGGAAGGGGACTGATAGCAGCATTAGTCATTTCTCATTGTGTAATGACAAGGAATATTTTAGTTTGATGTTTTAAGTTCTGCATTGGAACGTACTTTCTACACCATACAAACACAAGTATATGTACACTTGCACTCTTCTTTCTGTTCTTAGGACATCTTCTGCTCTTCCACATGTATAAACATACCGGCAACAGCCATGAAAATGCTTACATAGGCAGGGTGTCCTGTACTGGTTAAGGTTGGGTGGGTGGGTGTATTAGATTAAATGTGTGGCTATTTCCATTGAAAGGATGATGATAACAAATGTGTATTACGCATCACGCTGAGGGGAATCCTCTCCTGACCTTAGCATCCACACCAGAGGGGATTATGGGATTGCTTGGTAGCCCTAGCAATGAGGCAAATATCCCTGGAGACAGGCATTAGTCATCACCTGGGCAAATAATCACCTAGGAGACTAAGGAGCTCATCGTGACATTGCAGTGGGAAATGGTGTCAGTGGTTTAGAAACGCCTTTCAGCTGTGAGTCAGTGGCATTGTTAGAGCAGAGGTATTCCCTGTGGCCCTGTGCACAGTTTAAACAAAGCATATCGCTTGTGGTTTTATGTAGATGGCTTTGAATATTGCTGCATTAGTTCTAACTGTTGGGGATGTGCCAATTAGTCTGCCACCAGTCATAATCATCCAATAATCAGCCAGATAATGAGTGACTGGCTGATTATAATTTTAATAAATCACGGATATGAGCAAATTTATGCCTGGCAGCAGTGCATGAGTAGTGTGGAGCCTAGTATAGGGCATGTCATGTATTGCTTTGAATTTCACAGCTCATGACCATTTAGCCAGTCTACACCAACATATGGAAATATATGGCAGAGGCTGCTGCTGTATTTGAAGAAGACATTGATGTTGGTTTAGTCAATATGTCAGTAGGTTCTGAAGTCATGTAATTAATGTTTGCACAAAATCTGTGATTTATTTAGGCATGAATAGAGGAGTTATGTCAGCAAAGTACAATCTGTTATAGACCACACTTAGTAGATGAGGTTAATTTATTAATGCATGCTTAGTTTGCACTTTATAAGAAGTGGTATGTAAAAAGTCTGGGGAGGTTTGCATCATTTTAGGCAGCAGTCAGATTGGCACTGTATCCTTCCTCTCATCTTTTGTCTGTTAAGAGAAAATCAGACATGCTGCATCGTACATTTTGACTCTTTAGCATAAGTGTCACTGTTCAGAATGATCGCCAATGTTGCTTGACCAGTCAAATATCATCAGAATTTAAACTTTAAATTCTGCACTCAGACGTTTTCTCTGTTTATAATACTGAATAAAATAGTGTCAACTGTGCATTGTCATATCCTAACTTTTGTCTCTTTCTCTTTCTCTTCATGTGCAGTTTCGACGTGGACAATGGCACGTCATCAGGTCGCAGCCCCCTGGACCCAATGGCCAGCCCGGGCTCAGGCCTCATCCTGCAGGCCAATTTTGTCCACAGCCAAAGGAGAGAGTCGTTCCTCTACCGCTCCGACAGTGACTACGACCTCTCGCCCAAGTCTATGTCTCGAAACTCCTCCATTGCCAGTGACATGTGAGTGCATTATGTTCATTATGACCTTCGTAGATGAACCCAAGTGCTCCCTATTGTGCTGAATGCTGTTAGTTCTACTTTTTTCTGCCTCTCTGAATCTGTGTCATGGCTGGATGTTTATCAGACCAGGTCTTAAAGCTGCCATGCTGATCACTTTGGCCCTGGTTGGAAGTGTGCATGACCAACAGCTGACTGTGTAGTGTCACATCTATTCTTAGCCACATCCAGTAGCACAAATGCGGTGGTCAGTGACAAAGTATCCACAAGCACAGTTCATGTGTCTCTGACATTTTTCCAAATTGTTGATTATGCCTGTGTCACTCATAAGGTCAATGGAATGGATTTGTGCACTGCATTTAATCTGTTTAAGTTCTGAGTTCACTTGGTCATTTGTATTTTATAATACCAACTCCCCATCACCTTACAGCTGTAGAAAGGCACAGTCCAGACAAGGTATTAACACACTCAAATCAGCCGGCATCCTCTGGATCAGTGTATATGTTGATAGCCATTTCCCACACTATGGTGGCTATCCAGTTACAGTTACTGTACACTTAGTGCTGCAGGAAATAAAAATATTGACTAAAACCTGGCATTTCGATCCAGTCGACAGGAAAAGACAAGACAAATGAAAAATATGTCCTACAGTAACTTTAGACTTCCTCCTTACTGCTACTGCTTTTTGCTCTGTAGTATTGCCCCAAGCTCCATCGACCTACACCCACTATCTGGTTACCATGTTAATCATTGTTACAGTGTTTACATTAATCCTTTGTCTCATTCTTTCATATCTTTTTTTCTGCTGAATTACATATACAAGATATAGCTAGTGGGAGGCAACTTGTCTTGACAGCTCTCCTTATGAAATTCTTAATAATGCAGCTTCACAATCAAGTTAAACTTGTGAAAGATTAAATAGCATTTTTACTAAAGTACTTAACAAAGAGGAAGATAGTCCAGAAATTTCTAAGAGGAAATTCAGTACAAGAAAACAGAGTTAGAGCAGCCTCTTTGTGTCCTAAAAGGTTTAAAAGTTAAGTAAAAGGTGAACATCTATCTATACAGTCATCTTTACTCTCAATACCTTCTGTTTGTCTTGCAATAGGAGACCTAGCAAGTCTGTGTCTCTTTTGACTTTCATGCCAGGCATGTCAGCTCACGTGCCAGTAGGTGTGTGCGTGACGTGGCTGTGGTCTAGTACAACGTAGCAGTAGGGGAGAAGCTTGATGACGCTAACACACTCCTGTCACCTGAGCAACTGTTGACAGTCTTGGCAGTCATAACGTAGCTCGGATGTCAGCAGGAATCTGACTCAAAGTTTACAGTTATAATTCCTTTAGCTGGAACGTAACTACCTTATGTGTATAGAGACATGTCCAACAATAAACCCCCTCAATCCTGTTAGTGAAACCAGAAACTGTTCTGAAACTACTACACATTGTAAAGTAGGGCCTCAGCTGTTAGCTGATGTGTTGAGTAAATATGTCACTGTGACTGAGTGCATCAGAGGCGCTGAAACTAATCTCATGTGATGACCCCCCCCCCCACCCCACACACACACACACACACACACACACACACACACACCCTGCTCCTCCCAACCCCTCCGCCCCTTTGACCTTTGCAGAGCATGAGCACACTGTTGTTGAATGTCATTGTACTATAGACCTGCATCTAATATTAAAGCCACTCTGTTTGTTTCTTCCAGTCATGGTGACGATATGATTGTAACACCATTTGCACAGGTGAGCGCTTGTGCCAGTTTTGTCGTCTTATCCTCATGTTTTGTATCGTCATAAATTCATGATGCTGTATGATTCAGACTTAATCTGTCATGTGCCCTTCAGGTTCTTGCCAGCTTGAGAACTGTACGAAACAACTTTGGTGCATTAACTAATCTACAGCAAGACAGAGCGTCCAATAAGTAAGTTTGTTTCAAATAGAAATAAAGAAACTTTCTTAGTTGGAGGAGAGAGTTTGTTACAGGCAACGATGATGCTAGCAATATCTGACCATAGACACTTTATAACTAAGATGTTTTACTAAATAAGTGCCAGTGATTTGGAGTCATTCCACCTGATGGAACTGTGTCCAGTGCTCGCTTACAGTTTGGCTTGGCTCGCCCTCTGCTGTTCTTATTGAGTACTACAACAATAATAGTATATATATATATGTATATATATGTGTAAAGGTATGGTGCTCCTTAATATTTGTAGAAATGAGCAAAAAGAAATGGTGCTTCCTTACTGCTTAGAGTCATGTGGAGAGTTTTAATGAATATGTTTAGTAAACTACTGATTTTACTGTTTTGGGAAAGGAAACGTCTCAGTGTGTGTGTTTGTTTCACCCTTGACAGGAGATCACCCATGTGTAACCCACCACCTATCACCAAGACCACCTTCACAGGTATGTGGACAGTGAGGGGGGATGATAACTTGTGTCTCCTGTGTGTGTGTGTGTGTGTGTGTGTGTGTGTGTGTGTGTGTGTGTGTGTGTGTGTGTGTGAGATTTGATGTGTGGTCTGATAATTAGGAACAGTTTTTGCCATACAAAATGTAAATATTATCAGTAGAGGTAACACTCTTACTGATGTTTATCATTTAGTAAGTAGCATCCAAACATTTAATAAAGGGTTCATTACACACTACGATGGGGTTGTAAGCAGATTTACAGTAAGCGATTATTGAAATATTTTTCAACAACTATAACTCCTTCATTGAGTACCAATAACTGTCTCTTATACACATCTGTGTGTGTGTGTGTGTGAGATTTGATGTGTGGTCTGATAATCAGGAACAGTTTTTGCCATACAAAATGTAAATATTATCAGTAGAGGTAACACTCTTACTGATGTTTATCATTTAGTAAGTAGCATCCAAACATTTAATAAAGGGTTCATTACACACTACGATGGGGTTGTAAGCAGATTTACAGTAAGCGATTATTGAAATATTTTTCAACAACTATAACTCCTTCATTGGGTACCAATAAGTGGAGACTGGAGTATAAAACAAAGTTGTAATAATGTCAAATATGTCTCCACAGGAGAAGTTATAACTGTTGACAGATACTGTATGTCAATAAACACTTAAAAATGTTCTTATATCTGCTTACAGCTGCATTATAGTGTGTTGCAAAACGTTCATTAAATGTTTATATATTGCTCATAAATGCTAAATAGGGAGACTCAAGGTGTTATTGCGTAAGCAGAATTGGTAGTGGTAGTAGTAGTATGCACTCACCAACTTACAACTGGAAGCTAAATAGATAAAAACTGATATAAGAGTGTTGTAACGGTGATGTTTTTGTCTATTGTAAGATATTATCATGGTGCTGGCAAACACAGGCATACTGTGCAGGGAGCCAAAGAACATGATCATAATATCCAACATGGTCAGAATAAAAATATGGATGACATATTTTGCAGAGGATGAGTTCATTTGAGCAAATGAATGGACAAGAGATAAAAAGGACAGTAGAACTAGTAAACGAAGACTCAATATTTTCCTGTTGTTAACTGTTGTTTTAGCATTTTCTGTAAAGTTTGGATAAGTTTGTCTCTTTGTGGTTTCTGTTGTACAGCCAGGGTGCTGTCTTCAGTCAGTTCCTGAAAAGCAACAGTTACAGTTTGACAAGACAGGTGAACATATACTCACATACTGTCTGCTCTTATCTAGTACGTTGCAAGCTGACAGTCATATCCACCCGTTGTATATTGATCATTACAGACAGTTTGTCGACCGCCAGATCTTTATGTTCTTAATCAGTTTTTTTCTTGAATTATTATTACAATTTTATTCATATAAAATTTTCAGAAACCAGTTCCTGTACTTTATATTAAGTCTGTAAGGGTGTGGTGATGGAGACACACCAAAGAATCTTTGAAAAGATGCTCAAGTGTTAAGTTTTGGTTTACACAATACAGCCGCCGATGGAGTGCCATGAGGCTGCCATGTTTTACCAGTTTATCCATAACCATAGATTTATCAATACTTCAGTATACAGTCATACTTGACTTTGATAGTCTGATGTGCTGTAAAGCACGAGACAGACACCGTCTACCGCACAGCCTGTCTGGCCTACTTTAAGGTGAGTTTTTGTTCATAGGAGGACATGGCACAGACAGACTTAGATGGCAATAATAGACTTGTCCTTGACAGTCACTTTTCTCTTTAGCAGTATCAGTGGCTGTAACCTAGCTGGTGTTTGCAGGAGAAACCATATAACCTTCACCATTAATAAATAATTTCACTGTTTTGTTTAGTAAATTGATCCCTATGACACTTGCTCAGATACACATAGAATCACATACAACACACACATTCATGCACATTGTCAGTGAGGGTAAAAACGTTTATTTTATTATTATTAAGTGCACAAAAATGAAAATACTCAAATATTAACAGAGACAAATTTGCTTTTTTCTATGTTTAAGGGAGATCTTTCCAGCCAGTCATCCCCAGGAATCACATTCCTGAGGCATAACCTGCTTATATATGAGGGACTGGTGACATTGAGCTAAATTTAGAACATAATCACACTGGTGCACAGCCATTATGAGCCCTGCCATAAACTGGTGACAGCTGTGAGTCATGAAACATGATTGTTTGAGAATATTGACTGCTTGAAATGCAAAGAGTTACTGAGGCAGCGAATAAGTCACCATGCAGAGAAAGACAATAAAGGAAGTATAATTAATAGTAACTCAGTCAAAAGTGGGATTATATATTGGGCTTCCTGGCTCTTTCTCTGTTTTTCAAGGCTTTTTTCTGTGATCTGTCTCTAACTTACTGTTGAGACAAAGAAAATTATTTTAGACCCTTCTCATATGTAAAACAAAAAAAATTACCAGTAATTCTGTGTGACCCTTCACCTACTGTGGATGAGAATAAATAGAGAGGGAGACTTTGATTCATAGCAAACTATGCTCTAGACTTTCACATTACATATACAGACAATATTCTTTCGTAACATTTAACATCCCATATACTCAATCCAAAATGTTGTTATAGTTTTTCATACCTTTGGTTTGTAATCTGGATATAAAGTTACTTATAACGTGAGTGAGGCCACAACTCTAAATCACGCTTTCTTTTCCTCTCTCCTTGGTCCAGTGCATGGAAAAAAGAGGGTTTGAGGTACTTACTCATATCAGGTCCCAAATGAATAAAATATTTTATTTACCAAGTAATTACCCATTACCCATCATTAGTAAATTATAATGAAAATAATTGTTCAATTCTGTTACAATTTATAGATATTGTACAGCTTTGTTTTATGAAAGTATAACTAGTTGCTATTTGATTATTCTAGGCTCTCCGTCCTCCTCCTCTTCCTCCTCCTCTCGCATCTTCTCCCGCTCACAGTCC
Source organism: Seriola lalandi dorsalis (assembly GCF_002814215.2). NCBI lineage: Eukaryota > Metazoa > Chordata > Actinopteri > Carangiformes > Carangidae > Seriola > Seriola lalandi. Next base: position 1,697,227 of record NW_019525497.1, read on the forward strand.
GACTTCACTGTCAAGCTGTTCCGGTACATAGTTTGGCTGCAGCCCTGCGTCTGTGCAGCAGAGTGGCCTCTCCGAGCGCCGGTGTCTGATGTCGCACTAAGCATGAGAAGAATGTCATTGACGTCAGTGCAGTTGCTGTCAGAAAGAGTAGCACCCCAGCCACTGACACCACACCAGGGAGAGAGACAGAGGGAGAAAGGGAGACTGAGAGAAAGAAAGAGGGGAGAGACAGAAAGGAGACAAAAGAGGGAAGAGGGAGGATGTTCAGAGATCAGTGGAGGAAACGAAGAGTGTGGGAGAGGAAGGGGACTAATGGAAGGAGGGAAGGAGAGATTTGTCAAAGACAATGAAGCAGGGGGGGGGGGGGGTATTGTTGAAAATAAGAGGTGACAAAAGTGGTTTAGAGATGGTTAGCTGTCAAGTCTCTACAGTAGGTTGACCTGCATGGAAACAAAAATGTTATGCATGTTTCCAAACCTAGTATACGACATATTATAATTGATCCTTCCAAATTGTGATAACCCTTTGAAATATTCAGGAGCTAAAGAACGACTCATACAACCCAGAGCTGTAAACTATCCATCAATAAAATGTCCCAGAATGAAAGATAAGTGAAAAAAAGTGTCTGATTTAAGCTTAAATGTAGACAGCACAGCATTTTTCCAAAGGGGCTTTAAGACAATCTAAATGCTGATATGATAAGGCATCATGCGACTAAATTTGGTTTGGTTTTATTTTAATCTGCTACTACTGTTTTCTCTCTGTGTGATTTAATTACAGCTAAAGTGAGCCCCTCCCCCCCCAGATAGCATAGCATTAAAAGCCTGTGCTTTCCCAAATTAGTCAAGGCATCAATATTAATTGGCTTCTGACAAGGTGACATTTTCTGTTAACATAGGCTGACTTTGAGAGGCATGTCTTCAATTTCAAATTAAAAGAAAGTGAAGGATACTCCGAGGTGGGGCTTGTGATGCTCAAGCTCTGCCATCTTTACCGTATCGCCGGCCATCTATTTGTTTACCTGTCTGTTTTGGTGTATTTGTATGCTGAACACATATTAGCATGCATGCACACACAGTATAGGGAGCTCGCAGCTCTGGCTCCCCTCCTGTACCACTCCATTCCATGTCTTGTCACTCTCCCTTCCCCATCCACAGTGCAGTCCTCTCAGGGTTTAGGTACAGCTTGGGGAGAGCAGCACGTTTGGCTACCAGGGACGCCGAAGCAACAGCAGCCCACCCCCTATACACACAGCATCTATAGGAAACACTACCCAGCACACACACAGCACCGGATTATACCATTTGCTTCCCGGATACCATGGATGTTTTTATTGGCAGAAAGGCTAAGGATACAAAATCATGATGTGTTATGGTTAGCATTTCCTCTGGTGTGAGTGTGTATGCATGTGTGTGTCTTGTTTGCATTTGTGTGTGTGTGAGAGAGAGAGAGGGATGTCTTTGTATCTGTTAACCATGTGAGGATGCTGTGAACAATCTCGTGTGTGTTCCGTACTGGACAGTATTGACATGGATCTTGACTGGTTCTGAACCTCTCACTGGATCCTCTTTTCCACCGTCCCTGTCTTCCCTCCATCCCTCCTATGGCAGACATGGGCCTGCTAAGCAGACTGCTGTTCATCCTGCTACATGACTGGAATTACACCTCTCTTATGAATGATAGAGTGAACCTCATACACCAAGATCACTGAGTGTGATATGTGTGCTATGTATGGGTGATAATGTGCGAGTCTGTCTGTGTGAGTCTGTCTGTGGGAGATTTCAGTTTTTTGCTCTGTGGGATACCTCTGTATTCTCTGCTGTGGTTCTCTTACTGTTAACATTCGTTTGGACTCACAGAACTAACTTGGGGTGGCTGTTTTTGACATCTATCACCTGCAACTGTACTCCCTGGGATGGTGTGAGACTTACTCTTGAAAGGAAGAATCCAGGATTTGAACTTTAGCACTGCACTGGAGGTTTCTTTTCTCCAAGGGAATCAGTGAGATTTTCTACACCTGACCTGTGACTGCTCATCTTTGGGTTAGGCTACAGGACAACAAGGCCCTACTCCCAGGCCCGCACAGCTGGCCCACCTGTCCAGTATGAAGAGTCACCCATGTGTCTACTCGGGGTATCCCAGCTTAGCTGTTTGTGGGGTGGGAGACCCCGGGCCTGGACCGTCCACTAGCCCTCTGAAGCGGGCCCTAACTGACCCCTTGCCCTCCTGTCTTGCCCCTGCAGAGGAGGCCTACCAGAAACTGGCCACTGAGACCCTGGAGGAGCTGGACTGGTGCCTGGACCAGTTGGAGACGCTGCAGACAAGACACTCAGTCAGCGAGATGGCCTCCAACAAGGTAAGAATAACGGAAAAGTTTACACCAACTTGTTTAGACAAAGTTTCATTGTTGAGTTTAGTTTTTTTCAGACTTAAAATGCACAGTTGTAGGAATACACTACATGTGCTATTTCTTGAAACATGCAGAAGCTGCTACCCAGGACATGCTATTGAGTTTCGATTTCGTGACACATATAGTATATATTAAGTGCCATGCAAGAGATGCATATGATGCATAGTGTTTATACTGACCTTTATTTGTGGTGGATAACTTCAGATAAAGGAGGTCATTTTTCTAATAAATTGTTCATGAATGCAGCATTTTAGCAGACTTTTTAAATCAATCCACACCTCCAACTGCATTTCCATACATCCCTATGAATGAAGTAACATAAAAATACTAAGTATTCTTTTTAAATTCTACAATTCTCCTTTATACTATATGGTCACTCAGTGGCAGAGAAATTCTGTTTATTGCTCAAGCTGATGTGCAGCACGATCCTGCAAAAACTACTAGCAACAGCTAGATCAAACACATTATACATTATTGATTTGATTGATTTTAATGTGTACAGTATAATATGAAATAAACATGACCTCCTCTGTGTGTGGCCTGCCCCTTTGCAATCAAACCTCTCTCCTTGTTCATTTGCCAAGTGTTTATCAACCCATAGTAGTTGCTATTTGAGCCTGAGGAGCAAGAATTTGGATGAGCTGTGTATATAATGTGCTTTGACACCTTTTCAGCACTCAGCGATCAAAGCGCACATTGGACTGTTTGTGTTGTATTGTCTGTGTGTGTTAGTGATAGCATCGTCATGCAGGCAGGGAGATGTGCTGTGAGCATGCTCAGTCGCCTCCAGTGCGTGTGCGTGTGCGTGTGCGTGTGTGTGTGTGTGTGTGTCTGTGTGTATAAGTGTGTGTGTGTGTGTGTGTGTGTGTGTGTGGAGGGAAGCTGCTGTGCCGCTCTGAATGCTGATCAGCTTTGGGCTCTGGTGATGTCACACACTGTGATGTCACAAGAGAGGGGATGGACCAAGAAGAGGAGAGACAGGGAGGACAGACAGACAAAGGAATTACACAAATGCACCCACTCACCGCTGATGTTTCCACAATCTCATGCATGACCGGGACGTCTACCTCTGTTTAAAAGTGAAAAGATTTTTTTTTAAAAAAAGGAAACCTGCCTCACCATCGCTCACCAGCACAGCTATCTCTGGTTGTCATGGCAACAGCCACAGGCCCAACCAACCTGCTATCTCACTCCAGCAACAAACACACACACTCACACACATCAAGTAATACAGTCTCTACATCTCCCACACATAGCCATTACTTTGTGTCTGTATCCTGCAGACTTTCATTTATCAGCACTCAGCATAAGCCTCAATTCATCAATGAAGGAAAGTCTGAGATTAAAAAGAAACAATAAAATGGAATTCCCTTGAAGAAAATTGAATAAAATTCTGGCCACATTTCCAGACATGTGAAAACAACCATCTATACTAGTGCTTTAGTAATGTCCTTTAGCAGTCACCCCAGTCAGATTTGCATGTAACCTTGGAAAAATAACACATCTCACCACTGAATATCAGCATTCTCAGACTCACTCTCACTCCAGGGGCTGCTGCGACAGTAGGTTAAGCAAGGTGACATACCTGTTTGCCCTAAAGGATCTCATACCAAGGAGATAACATGGTCACTGTGATTATTGTTGTCGCAGCAGCAATGCAACTGAAATACACACTGTACAAGCAAATAATTATTTTCAATTCACTATACTACACTTCACTAAGTTAAATATTTTGTTCAGATAGTATTGATGCTCCAAAACTAATAAATGTCATTTTCTTTCTTTGAGATGAACGCACCTCTCTTGAACTGAGCACTTGGTGGTTTATCTAGTTTAGGATGCTCCTGTGGTTACATTTCCACCCTTTGTGTGGATGTAGGTGTTCTTGGAATCAGCAGCTGGTCTTCTTCTGGTTCAGCTTTAGGAACAGTGTATGCCAGTCAAGTTTGAGCTTCATGCCTTTTTGTGGTATGACCGTTTTCTGCGGTGACATTGGAGGACAAAGGATATGAGATCATTGGCACTATGAGTTTTTTGTTTTTTTTTTTTACCTCAGGCCAGCTCCAGGCCTGAAGTAGTTCGTACGCAGTGTTGTTTTACACTCACCACATACTGTGCAACCTGGCTAAAACTTTAATGCTAGAGATGAGTGTCTGTGTGTGTGTCTGCTGCAACATTTTAGATGTTTCGATTATCCCACTTTTTGGCACAAATGCTATGGTTCCCCGCCACACAGAGCCGTCTCTCTCACAACAATTTACATCATTCGCTGATGATGCAGATCGATTTGATGATTCAGTTTATTTTTGCCAGTCCTTAAGGACATACTCCTGAAGTGCTGTATCCACTAGTGAGTCACCCAGGACATCCATCATCAATACAATACTCTTTTTTCAGGTACACAAGCCTGTTCAATGCATCTACTGATCAGCTCATGATCAGTACAAATGGTGAAATTTGACACCCATTGAAAAGCTTGTGGAATTTCCTAATGCAAGACATGAGCAGACATTTTTAATCTGCTGTCTTTTAGCAGGTGACATGATATGGAAAGCAAACCATTTTTCATTTAATGCAACAGCACTATTCTGATGCCACACAGTTCTTCAGTGCCATAAATCACAGGCTCTTTAACAGAAGAGTAATGCACTAGCATCTCAGCTGGTTGTAACAGTGCTTTTGATTTCTGAAATGCCTGTTTTTAATGTTTTCTTGCAAAAGGGTAGTAGCTCATTGCAAGGGGGCAATAGATTAATAAAACTTTGTTGTAGTAGTTTAGCATCCCCAAAAACTGTATGATCTGATTTACAGCTGTTGGTGGAAGGGGCTTCCATGAAGGCTTTTTCTTTTTATGAATGAGGTGTGGCATCTTGGCATCTAATCCATAACCCAAATATTTGACTTTATTTTGTTATTATTCATCCAGATCAAAGGGTACTAAAATGAAGTAGTTGTGAATACCAGCACTCCAAAAACCAAGACACTTTGTAGTGGCTCTCTGGTTTTGTAGGTGTTTTTTGTGCTCAGGTTTTGATAACGCTTTTTGGTTTACAGCTACATCCTCAAAAGTTAGATTCACTCCAGCCAGGAGACGGCCATCATTCAGTTGCTCAGTAACTGAGCAAGTCCGGTTTTATCTTTCGGATTTTCTGAACTGAAAAACTTTCTCAATAGGCTGTATGTCAGTTCCCTTACTAAACTAATCAGAATGGCACTTGTCAGCTTTATGTATTCATCTTTGCATCTCTGTGTCTTTTTGTTATTATTAGTTTTTTGTTTATATATCATACTGGTGTCTTACCCCTTACCATTACTGTTAAGCTGTTTATGATGTTACCTTCCTACATATAGATTTCCTTATTCACATTTGGTTTAGATCATGAATGGACAGCAGTACATTCATTGAAAACAGTCGGCAGCAATTAGTGTTCCTGCTCTCTGTGTTCTGTAGAGAGGGGGCGTCTGCCACCAGAATAGATGTGCAATGTGAGAAAAGAAACAAATGCAACAGAGATCTGGAGGTGTCATGGGCTATATACAACAGGGAACAGATATTTTTGGTCACTCCGCCGAAGAAGAAATTACACAGCTAAGCTTGGTGTGACACTTTCCAATTTTTACCCAATAGTTTGTGTTCACACCTCCTTGGCTAAGCTATCAATATGTGTGTGTATTTGCGTGACTGAGAGAGGGAGTTTGTGTGGACAGGAGGGGTGTCTGTAGGCGTTATATTTGTGGATATGCTCCCGCAGGGGAGTAAACCGTATGTGTGTGAGTATGTGAGTGTGTGTGGTGGGCTTGTGTTGGCCTGCTTGGCTCTGAGTGAATCAAAGCCGCTGGATCTCAGTTAGCTACTGGCCTCATCTGCTCCAGCGTAGCTGTAAATTACTCACAGTGCCAGGCTGGCTGTAGAGGTGGGGTGTAAAGTAAGCAGAGACACATTTGGTCCCTTTTCAATCTGTGAAGCCACTGGACCATCACATACACACTCACACATGCATCGGGACAAAGACGAAAGAGACCAAGTTCATAGACTGAAGAAGCCACCCGTGATCAACAAGATTCACATATCAAAATTAAACAATGTTTTCCGTATAGAATTGAAAGCTGTCAATCAAAGATGTTAGCTTCTCACAAATGTTGTCTAAAAACAGGTTAACATTTATACCTCATGTTGCCCCATCATTAAGCAGTTAAACCCAGTGTATCAAAAATGTGTTATGCTTTATTCTATTCCATTGCTTTCTGAATTTATTTTAGATTGACTTCCTTATTCATCTGTGAAGTTGCACTGTCAAAGCTTCCAGACTACCTCCAATTTCCAAAATTAGTGACACCAGATTTTGGTACCAATTCCAAAATGATACATTTAAAAACAAATATGAGCTGGTTTCTCTACTAAAACCCTTTTTTTCGTTTCACAAAAGAAGTTCTCAGGTTAAATTTTGTCTAAAACACTGTCTAAAATAAGTAATGAAATTGTCTTCAACTGCCAAAAGTTTCATTTAAATCAGGAGCTATTTGATCAAACAATAACAAACAAGATTATGGACTATGACGACCTATGAAGTGCTTTCAGCTACTATGTTGCATTTGTAAACTTTTCTGATTTCTCAGGCTCATACTAAGTCTAATAATTATGTGTGGATGTCTGTGGTTTGTGTGTGTGTGTGTGTGTGTGTGTGTGTGTGTGTGTGTGTGTGTGTGTGTGTGTGCGCGTGTGCGTGCATGTGTGTGTGTGTGATGGTTCTCAAGCCACATTCTCAGTCTCAGAGATTTTTAAGTTTTATAATCTGACATTTTTATGACCCTTATAATGATTTGTATGAATTTATTTTTATTGTCGGTCGTCTGATTTGATGGGTTTTGTTTTTTATTTGCTGTTAAGGTGGTTATATGTAAGTTCTGACTTTAATTAATTTTTATCCTCTTGAAAAAAACGGTATCTCTGGCAATACCTGATCAAAATTAATTAAATAAGATTTAAATATCAGATAGTTAAATCTAGTTAAATCTTGGATTTGTATTGCTGTTACTTATGGCAAAATTAGAACTGCTCATTCAATAAGGTTTGATCCTTGTTTTCAACTAAAGCAACAACCCCTTGAGCTCAGTGACACACACAGCAACCTGTGTGGACACAATGCTGTCACTTTCTTTCCAACTGAGCCCACTTAACATGACTGTGTTGCTCATTCTTTTTGCAAGATTAATGGGTTTTTCATGTGCTTACATGATCTCAACAGTGATGTTACTGTGACTCACCCCCCATGAATACTGGGGTAAACGCTGATCCATGTTGGATGAGGTAACCTGTGCCTCACCATCATATTGTACAAAGGATTAGGTCAGTCATCACGTAAACACATACACGCCTACTGTCACATGTAATATATCCTGCATTCACACAAACAAGCGTGCACTTTATGCACTCACACATGCACACACAAAAATCCCATCCCGCTGCACTGCAGGAATTGACGGAAAGGGAAGGGGGAGATTTTCCACTGACTTCAGACCCAGCCAATCACACAGCAGGTGACCTCAAGTCTGATCCAATCCAAGCCAATCAGAGGTGATGATGAGCTCACACTTCTTCCATATCTGGGCCCTGATTTGCTGCTGTTGTGTGACACTGTGATAGAAGCAGCCTGTGCTCTTCACATGGGAGCTTGTGTCATACACAGAAGCAGGCAGGCAGTCAGGCAGCCAGCCCTGTTTGGGAGCTGTTGATAGAAAAATTTTTGCTGTCCTGGTGCTTTGGCATCTACCAAGTATCCGCACCATCATCAATTATTCACAACCTCAGCAGTGTGTCCCTGTATCCAAGTGTGTGTGTGAGTGTGTGTGCATATGTCAGTGTGTACACAGTGTGTGTGGTCACGATATGCTCTCATCGGATCTTTGGGGAGCCACTTTCCCACGACTCCTCTCAGAATCTGCTTCTCCTCTCAGCTTCCTGGGACATGGGCTCGTTTCTGTGGATACTCGCAGGGCAGGAACATGATGCTTCATTCATGGACTCCACAGTGACTTTACAGCTGATATACCTTGAAGCGAGCTCGGAAGGCTCGTCAGGTTGAGGTTTTTCACTGGCCAGAGCTGCGGACTGTTTTTATTTTCCTAGTTGTCTCACGCTTTCATCATCTAAACTATATTTTGGGCCATAAACCTGTACTTCTGTTTTTGGATTTTATTTGTTGATTTGTCAAAATGCCTGAAGCAAATTATCTGCTTTCTGTGTCGTGGGGATATATAAAGGTAAGATATGGTGTCACATTTGTGATTTTTGATTTTTAATTCATTATCCAGGTGATTTCTTCTTCAGCTGTTTGAATGTGGCTGTTGAAATGAATTTCCAGAGAGTGGAAGTGTTTTTTGTAACTGAGGTGTATAATTGACACAGATTTGGATGACCACAAATAGAAAGCACATACTGTATATAGATTCTCGCCAGCATGTCGCCCATGGAACAGTACTTCGTAGGTGTGACATTCCTGGCTCCATTATTCATTTTGATGAATCTATGATGGGGAGAGCTGATGGTGCCTGCACTGTACTTAGAATGATGTAGACATGGCTGGTTGTGCTGCACAGAAAAACATACGTAGTTACATTTTTAAGTGGGTTTGGATTTAAAATCACAGACATTTTCACTACTCCTGTAAATCGTTATACTTGTCGGTCATTTAAGGTTTTTTTAATTCCTCAAAGGGTCTCTTAGATGGAAATAAAACAGAAGCTCTTATAGCTCTGACTTTATCAGGTCAACAATCCTCTGAGTAGTTGGGTTGCTCTACATTTTTTGTGTAAAGGGATTTTCTTTAGGTTGGCCACAAATCTAAATTAAAAAAGCTTATTTCACTGACTCTTATTCGTTTTAATGAATATGTTTCATGTAAGTACAGCTCTACCTGACATGTGTTTGTCACTTGTCTACTGTACTGGCTCTTATTACCTGACAAAAGCACAGTACAGAAGGCTCTCCGCCTCTTGTGTCTCCATTTTAAACAGCCACCCAGTGAACACCCGTGGGTGTTATTCAATGGGATGTCAATACACAATTGCGCAGTAAGCACTCTGCAGTGTTGTAATGGTCTATTTTAAGTGATCAGTATTGATTTATATAATTAATCAATAGACATACATTATTCATTTGGACCGAATGATTCAGACAATGCAGAGGCTTTGTTCAAGAGGTTTTTGTTTTTCAATCTGTTTTGTAACTGTTGTTTTGCAACCACTTTGGAAAATCCCTGATTTGAAGCATTCTCCTCCACATCAATCAGCTGGGTCTTCAAATCAAAAGCCAGAGCTAAATTTGGGTCTGCCACTCCAATTAGGCACAGGAGAGAGAGAGTAGAGAGAATGAGGTGAGGGAGAGAGGAAGAGGCAGAGGGAGGCAGGCGGTGTGTCAGAGAAAAACTGAAATTGAAAGAGAGAAACTGGGAAAATGGGTCACTGATTACCACATTTCTGGCAGTGGCCCTCTGACCTGCTGTGTGTATGTGTGTTGCACCAGAAACGGTGACTTTCCTGGGTACAGCTTCTGTGATGTGACTGGAAATTTCAAGAATCTCTTAGTAATAGGCCGCAGCCAGCAGGACAGTCTGTGCTGATAAAATCATTTGATGTCTTCACTGATGGCATGAAATTTATTCAAACATTCTTAGTGAACATTTATAGTCAAATGAGCGTTTTAGCTCTTGAATTGTGTTTGCACTTTGTCTTTATTTGAATATGATTTATTCATACATCCATATACATACATTGTGCCTCCGAATACCAGCTGTAAAAACAAGTAATTAGATTTTTCTGCCCTGTATTGCACCCTGTTAAACCCAGCATCTGTGTGTGTGTCCCTTTTCCAGTTCAAGAGGATGTTGAACAGAGAGCTGACTCACCTATCAGAGATGAGCCGCTCTGGGAACCAGGTGTCTGAGTTCATCTCCAGCACCTTCCTGGGTGAGTGATGACACAGGAAGATAGACTCACTGCTTTGGAATAAATAAATAAAAAATACCCATCCTGTTGGAGCAGTGAGAATTAACATGATGACAGCCTTCAGAGAGTGTCTGTTCTGTATATGGCATAACACATGCAGTATACATCACTTTTCTAAGATCCTGTTAAAAGTGCCAGAACTATGAATCTCATAAACACAGTAAAAGTTTTCTATTTCTAAAATCAGGATATGGTTGTACCATGATATCAAATCAAACACGATTTACATAAAGAAAACCAGGTGTCTGTCTGATTGAACCACTCCAACAAAAGACTTCATCATCCTCATATTTAATTTCCACTTATGTTTCACTCCAGACAAGCAACATGAAGTGGAGATGCCATCCCCTCAGACACAGAAAGAGAAGGAGAAGAAGAACAAGCCCATGTCTCAGATCAGCGGGGTGAAAAAGCTGCAACACTCCTCCAGCCTCACAAACTCCAATATCCCTCGCTTTGGAGTCAAGACGGAGACCGAGGATGAACTCGCTAAGGTGTGTTTGTGTGCACTGAAAAACGGTGTATACACAGACTATGCAGCAAACTCAATAAATTATACATTCACACAAATGCAATCTGAAATGTACTTTAGGGAAGAGGAAAAAGAAGGAATTTAATGAAAAAGGACATTTTGTTTCTAATTGTATCTCTAATTCCTTTTTCAGGAGCTGGAGCATGTGAATAAATGGGGCCTTAACGTTTTTAAAATCTCAGAGTTCTCTGGGAATCGGCCGCTGACAGTCATGATGTACACAATATTCCAGGTAATGATCATCACGTCTTCTGTGTGTCTTGATCTTTAACTCCAAACATTACATTGTTGACCATAAACTCCCTTTTGTATGTTCTGGTTTGTAGGAGAGGGACTTGTTAAAAACTTTTAAAATTCCACTTGACACCTTTATAACATACCTGATGACCTTAGAAGACCATTATCATGGCGACGTGGCCTACCATAACAACATTCATGCTGCTGACGTCACCCAGTCAACTCACGTGCTGCTATCCACCCCCGCCCTCGAGGTGAGTCGCATGTGCACACTGACATATACACATGCACACAAACACGCAGCCCATGCCTCCACAATCAGCTTCAATCAAACGCTTGCTCAAAGTCCAATCAATGGCTCTTACTGCCAAGGATATTTTTGTCCAACGATTTGATTCTCTCATCAATGCCCTCCCTCCTCCCCTCTGCATTTGGTTCTTTTCTTCTAGGCTGTGTTCACAGACCTTGAGATCTTAGCTGCCATCTTCGCCAGTGCAATTCACGACGTCGACCATCCTGGAGTCTCGAACCAGTTCCTCATCAACACCAGTGAGTCTAAATATGGTGCCGTTTTAGCAGCTACGTCAGTGGCTCAGCAGTGTTATTAGTGCATATTCACAAACACGAACACACACTCACAGTCTGATAAGCAGGTGGGAACTTGCACGCTGTATCCTCTGCTTCACTAGCACACACACATACACTCAGTAGCATTCAGCAGACAATGAGCCTTTCTCACATAAATGAGATTTCATATATAAACCAAACTCTGAAGCGTATTTGCATGGATGGCTAACATGTTCAAAACAGCACACAGGCACATCTTCACCGGCATGTGTTTTTTTTAGTCACGTGTGACGGCTTTGACATGTGATTCCAAGACGGACGAGTTCAAAGAGGAGATCAATATTGTTCTTAATAGTGCCCTTTCCCTGTAACACAACATCATTCAGGCCAACATGTTGTCAGACAGAAAGAGAAAAACATCCTCCCAAAGACATAAATGTATTGGGCTACATTGGGGAAACATAGGGAAACTTTTATTTGACATCTTGTGTATAAATGCTGTTGTTGGGGTAATAAAGTGGGATAGTAGTTGAGCCACAAGAAATACAAACGTTACGAGTAAATGAATCATAATTTCTCATTTTCCTGTAAAGGTATTTAACCATGCAGACAGCTGCAGATAGTTTTGGTTGTGAGGTGACCATTGCTGCAATTTCTGTCTCCACCCTTTTACAGTTAGCTTGCTGACCTCACTAAAATTTTGTTTTCGGTTTTACCCATTTCCTGTTTGGGGGGTGGGTGTTATTTTGCCCTGACCAATCAACAGTGGCAGCGCAGTTAGTTTGTTGATCAAAAAAAATATGTCATCATATCTCATCCATGGCTATTGAGCTCATCCATGACATTTTTGTGGCAGGAAGCACAGCACAGATGTGTGCTTTGTGATGCCATCTGTCTTGCTTCGGCTCAAGAAGATGACATTACCATTTTTTAATCTCACCCACAAATCAGTCTGGCTCAGTTGCTTTTCCAACTGTGAAACGGCAAAGACTGAGCACATCACCAGACCTATTTGAATTGCCGAAAAAGTAAAATAGTGGGTGCCACTTCAAAGGTCTACAGTCAGGAGTGGAGGTGAATTTCATCCATGGTTTTCACTTTATTTAAAAATAAAATAAAATCTGCAGAAGCATCTCTTTCTAGAATCAGTGCCCATGTTACTCTAGATTAGCCCCAGACCTCACAAACCAATCATAGTGGTGGAAGTGGTTGAACTGAGCCTTTTTACTAGACTAACAGGATTTACGGTGTTGTGTTGGTAACTGAAGTGTCCTCAAGCAAGAGAGTGAATCCCTGCTACATCTGCTTTAACTGACTCACTGGCTCATGGCTGGAAGTGCTACAAATATCGCCTTAATTTGGCAATTTAGAGGAAAATCCAAACAAATAGAGTTTATATCCACTGGGTATCTCCTTAAACAGCCATTCTGTAGACCATTACAAATGTGAGTGTTGCATAAGAGTATTAGTAATACCTTATCAGAACAGAAAAGACACTCCACAGTCTGACACACTTAACACACAAAATGTGTTGTACTTCCCATAAGCCCAAATGGGGAATCCCTGCAGTACAGGCAGTGTGAGTCATCCTAGTTAGGAGCCACCAGACTGATCTTCTGTCAGCCGCAGAGCAACAGAGCAGGATCCCCTTTCTCCTCTGTGCTGCTCTGATCCACAGTGGCCAAGACTAATGCATCTTAATGGAAAATCTAAATACAGCTAGAAGACCTTCAAATGACCCAGAGTGGGGAAACCTCCCAGCGGAAAACATGCTGGTGCTTTCTCCTGCAAGGGATGGATGCTGCATGTGTTAACTGCAGGCTATTAGCAGAGAGACATGTACCTCTAACTAGCACCTAATGTTGAAAATATGTACCTAGTTGCATATGTAATGCCATACAAAATAACCAGGGCAAAATAATTCCAAATATCTTGATGCATAAATTCTGTTCATATCTTTTTATCCATTTCGAATTTTGACCCCATTTGATTTTTAAATACCTTGTGTCTTCCTTGCAGATTCAGAGCTAGCACTGATGTACAATGACTCGTCTGTGTTGGAGAACCATCATCTAGCAGTTGGTTTCAAGCTCCTACAAGAGGAGAACTGTGACATCTTCCAAAACTTGACCAAAAAACAAAGACAATCACTGCGAAAGATGGTCATTGACATCGTAAGTGAAAAGATTTACATCTCTTCTATTAAGTTTAGACTAACAGATATATTATACTGGTCATTATATAGCGTACATTAAACACTTTTTTAAAATATGACATTTCATTTGATAAAAAATGCTCCCTGTATGTTTTAGACTGAATACTAATGGCTTGTTTCTGGGTGTCCTAAGGTGCTAGCAACAGACATGTCGAAGCACATGAATCTACTGGCTGATCTGAAAACTATGGTGGAAACCAAGAAGGTGACCAGCTCTGGTGTCCTGTTGCTGGATAACTACTCTGACAGGATACAGGTCAGAATAACAACAAGATTCATATCATTGTGCTTTTGACTTTTATGTACATCAAAAATAATTGTTTGCTCCTCTTGAAGATTCTGCAACACTTGTGTTTCTGAATGGTTTTCACCAGGTCATGTGACACAGTAATATGAGAGCTTCCTCCATTTTGGACTCCCTCAGTTCTCTCAAAGTTCTGGTTTCAATTGGTCTAAGGAACAAATTTGTTGCATCAAAGTTCATCCTGATATTTAGCTGTTGTAAATGATGCTGTGACCACACCCTTACGCTTCAGCCTACCCTCTATCATGGAACATATGTCACCGTATTTTTGACCTTTGATGTTTCTTATACTCAGGTTCTCCAGAATATGGTGCACTGTGCAGACCTGAGCAACCCTACTAAGCCTCTCCAGCTGTACCGGCAGTGGACGGGGCGCATCATGGAGGAGTTCTTCAGCCAGGGTGACAGAGAGAGGGAGAGGGGCATGGACATCAGCGCCATGTGTGACAAACACAATGCCTCAGTAGAAAAGAGCCAGGTAATGAGCACAGGCGCTCAAATGTACTGTACACACACACGCATACTGTGCTTAGACACACACTGGATGACCTATTTTTCCCCCACTTGCATCCTGTAGGTTGGTTTCATAGACTATATCGTTCACCCTTTGTGGGAGACGTGGGCTGACCTGGTTCATCCGGATGCCCAGGACATCCTTGACACGTTGGAAGACAACAGGGAGTGGTACCAAAGCACCATCCCCCAAAGTCCCTCTCCTGCGCTGGACGAGGCTGAGGACGGCACTCGACCCCCAGGAGGGGACAAGTTCCAATTTGAGCTCACCCTGGAGGAGGACGGGGAGTCGGACACTGAGAAAGACAGCGGCAGCCAGCCGGAGGAGGAGGAAGAAGAGGAGGAGGAAGAGGAGGACAACAGCTGTACTGACTCTAAAACACTCTGTACGCAGGACTCTGAATCAACAGAGATTCCTTTGGACGAACAGGTGGGGGAGGACGAAGAGGAGGAGGAGGTAGCAGAGGAGGGGGAGACGCCCTGCTCACAACCATGTGTAGTGGAGGAAGAGGTAGCAGAGGAGGAGGAGGACGATGAGGAGAAAGAGAAATCCCCTGACACATAGCAGTTTATAGACAGCACCTGATTAACTGTTCTTCTTAGTAATGACAGATGATTATTTATAGAATATTTTTTGGGTTTTGTGGAGTCTGTCTGTGTTTTTTATACATCTATGTTTATGGTTCCAAAGCGTGCGCTGCTCCCCACCTTGGCCACTCCTCCTGTCAGCTTTGTTCAGACACGCCCACCGGTACTTCTTCAAATTTTTTTGCACTCAGGAAAACTCCTTTCCATTCCCATTTGTGCTGAAGTGGTGTGTCTTTATTTCACTTCTACACCTCCCCCTTTATAAGCTTAAGTTTAGGACATGGATGAACAGTTCACAGTCTGCTCAGTGCTGTTCGCATGATACACAATATCACCTTTTCCTTCCCTCTGCTTCGTCCCAGCCTGAAAGTTTAGCAGTGTTTCTGTGTTTAATCAAGTGCCCATACTCTACAGAGACGGTTATTGGTGTGTTCAAGGAGAATTTCCCTCTCGGTTAGGTCATATCCTCCCCGCTACCAATTGCAAGGCATGTTATTCTGCCGTTCTGCTGAAAACCTGATGGGACGCCGCAGCACACTGGGGAGCTTTCCAAACACATCTCTGATGTGGAAGTCTTCCTCGAAAACCTGACTGACACGAAGCTCAAATCTAAACAGCCATGATGCTGTCCTAGAAATTTTTTTTTATTGTATTGTATGTAAGATTGAAATATTTTCTAGAATTTACTTTTGCAATCCTAGGATTCCTTTTGTTAGCAAAGAAGATGAGAGATTTTTTGCAAACCAATGGGGAGAAATGAGTGACAGGTTTTCAGTGTTTCAAAGCTGGGTAACATTAGGAGTGTTCTGAGGTGTTTGCACTTGCTCCAATAGCATTTATACTTCTATTCCCATGCCACTATACTCATATTTGGTTATTCCTGTGAGTAGAAATTTGGAATTAATTCATAACTATTATTTCCGGTGAGAGTTTTCACTGAGAAGGGAGCAGAAACCTGAAGACTTATGCTTTACTCTCATTGAAATTGTTTGTGACGTGGATGACGCCTTTACATTTTTATTATTGTTGCCTGCAGTTCTTTTGAACACATTCTGAGACAATGCAATGCTTTGTAGTTGATACAAAAAGCACCTTTTTTTTAGACGCTTGATTAGTGATCCGAGTATACAGAAATAGTAATGGTGTTAAAAAATTACTGGATGATTTTATACCAATGTTATGAAAGCCTTCTTTTATTTCCTTGCACATTTTGTTTGATGTACACATCACCAACAGCTGCATACCTGCTTGTCTACAGCCACTTCATTTTCTGTTAATCTCTATGAATTTTTTTTTTTTTTTTTTTATTTTGCCATCACAACATTAAACCCAGTTGCTGTCTTTGTTTTGGACAAGACAATCAGCACCGTTGCGTAGTCATCAGATAAGACTATCCTTTACGTAGATACTCTAATGCACTGATATATTCATATATCACCACTTTAATGTTTTTAATATGTTGAAACTCGCCAAAACACTCACTCATGCATACTTAGGCTTGAACAATGCTGTCTTACACCTCGGCCAAGAGTCTCTTCCTTTTTCCATGTTTCTATCGTTTTTCACTTTACACCTAATGCTATTATTTATTGGTATATTTTTCTATTTGTTGAGTTGTTTTTGCAATATAAAGGTGGTACAGTAAATATTTAACTGTAGCATAGACCACAGTACAGGCTTGCCAGTTACAATACCCAAATATACTTTTTTTTCTGTGTACATAAAATATAGAAAATCAACAAAAGGAAAAAAAAAACAAAAGGAAAAAAAAACACTTGAAATACTGCACACTGCTTTTTTTAAAGAGTGTTTGCTTTAATTATGTGTCATTTCTAAACGTTTTATTTAATCTTTCATTTTGTGCCAAGATTTTTTTTTTCTCTTTTTTTCATCCTCACCCAATGCCCTTACCTGTAATAAAAAAAAATTCTGGTTTTATCGCTGTTTACAGACATATATTTATTGTGCTGTATATAATATATAATTATTAATGTTATTACTATCATAATGCCGTTTGTTGTAAATGGTTGATTCTTATCATCCCTTTTGGTGATGGTGTGGCTGTATTACGTACCTCTTGTTGAGAGAATGTTTATTACACAAGAGCTTCAGTGTAAAAATGATCCATCGACATGTTGCTTATCTGAGAACTAGCTCAGTGAAGAGAGGGGGAAAGCCAAATTGTTTTTTTAAAAAGAAGCTGTTCCTTGGCCCATGGGCTGTGCCTTAAATTCAACGCATGTCATTTACTTTAGCCTTTTATTTTTTTTATTTCCTAGTTCTCTTTTGCTGCATTAGTGAATCTCTTGACTTGGGTTGGCCTGATCTCCTGTTGTGAAAAAGTTGCCTTTTTACTATCAGCCAAGCACAATTTGCATCAAAAATGTGGCACTGGGTAGAAAATATGTCGTCAGTGCAGAGGTTTGTAGAGGCTCAGGTCAACTGCAAGTCATAGATTTACTACTTGAGTGATGTGTGGCCTATAGCTGGATGTCCAAGAGTCACATTTGCTGTAGACCTGGTCTGAACAACTCACACTTCCTTTACACCCTGCCACTACACTCAAAGGTGCGACTCAACCTGTTGGATGTAAACAATATGGGAGTAACTTTGCCTCTTTGTGTCTGCGTGGAGTTGCTGCCGTGTTGTCTACATCTGTCTGGTTGTATCACAGCTACAAACACTGAATGGGGCGCAACAGGAGTGTGTAGTTGGTGCTTGGCCAAGGCCTATGAAGCACAGAGGCTTTGAGACACACCTGCATGTTCAGCCACTGCTGCATTAATTATGGCTGAAACACTGACAGTGTGTTGATGATCTATGCTCGGCCCACACTTCCACTCACATTACTTGCAATATCCAAAACCACTGACATCTTTCTGCCTGGACAGGAGAAGGGTTTAGTATATTTCTGTAGTGAACAGGGGTTGGGAGGGTGGGATTAGGGTTTGGAATGAGTGACATCATTGTCCCGACACAGGGACTCTTATTTTGACACACATACTGTAGATTCTAAACAGCCCTGGACCAATGGAAACAGTGGGTTCTTTTCTCATTATGTGTTCTATTTTTTTATGGTATGAAAGGAAAACAAACTGTAACTTAAAAAAAGGTCTTCAGGACAATTATTTTTTGGGTTATGTCTTTAGAATGCCAACTTGTCTGGAAGTTTCACAGGACAATTAAGATGTTATTTTAATGGATTCCTTGTTAATTGCAGTCTATTGGATAGCACTGTAGATCATACAACTTTATGTAAAAAACAAATAAAAAGAATGAAAAAAAAAGTTTTTATATGCAATGGATTAAATAAAAGCATGGGTTGATTCTGCCTACTCACTGGTTTCTTGTTTCTTGTCATTGCTACAGAGGCTAATCTATAGTCGAGTGTGGAATGGTAGCACCTTGTTATTGCTTTATTAGTAAAAGAAATGACTAATTAAAAATCCTGAATCCAGTTTCTATATTTGGCATTTTAGTTTTTTCCACAGACTGCTTTAGGTGTGAGACATGTCTCAGTGACATGTCAGTGGGTGTGGTTTGTAGTTTTTCTGCACTAAATATTGTTCCTTTAACAAAGTCATATTAATGTACTATGTGTGTCATACAGTGCTTTCCAGCAATTGATATTAATGTATAAATAACTTTGAAAGAATCAAGAGAAATAACTGATACAAATGAAGGCTGTTGCACACTTCTTAAATGATATGTCTAATTTCTAATACTTTATTTCCAACTTTTGTAAAAATTCATGAACAATGACATCCTTTGTGTACTACCTATCTCTGTGTGTTACTTTCTATCAGCTACAACAGCTGAATGACATGAGCAGTAAATTCACCAGTGTCAATATCAGCTACAAAGTTGTTTGTCACTACTGAGTAATTTGCTGTAATTTGAATCAATGCATCATAGTTTATAAACTCATCAAAAGTCCTGTATTTAAAATCTAGATATGCAAAGTAACTAGAAGGTATAGTTGTAACATAATTGTAGTGGAGTAGAAAGTAAAACATTGTCCACTGAAACTGAGTGCAGAAGAAAAAAAGTAAAAGTAGCAGAAAATTGAAGTAATCAAGTAAGTGATCTCACAGTACTACCGTACGTCCAGATTTTTAGTACAGTAAGTTTTGTACAGTACTTGATTTGACTCAACAAAAATGTAAGTAAACATACTGTAATGTTCAGTCATTACCAACCACAGCATCTCATATCATGGAGCAGACACAGCGCTGAGACAGTAGGTGGCGCACAGCGCCTAGAAATGGAGCAAAGCTTCTGTGCTGCATCAACAGAACAGAGGGAGGTTACTGGAACAGCAGGCGGGGCAGCAGCCACTGAATCCCTCCTCTGTGCTTCCATATAGTCAGCAGAGAGCGACAGAGAACACACAGACCCACTGATAGAATTTGATTTATTTCCTATAATCTCAAAAACATACCTCTTACTTTGCTTGCACTCCAAGAAACAAATATATTCAGTTATATGTAAAGTCATAGTGTTTTAAAATGAGATTTGACCAGAGTGACTGTTTTGGCATCTGAACAGCCACATTCACTATTCCTTTGTGAAATGAATCTTGACTTTAGATCATTACAATAATTTATTTTAATGGCTATTAGCATAAAATTATAATATCACACACATACACAAATGCACACGCACAGAGCACGTGTACACACATATGCGCAGGATCTCTGAACTAGTTTATGTGTATCCCTTTTTTCTGGAATTACATCAGTATGGCATATGGCATGGACTAAGTTATCTCCCTGACTATCTTTCACAACAACACTGCATTTTGACATGATAATACAAGTTCAATCAACACCCAACAGTTAGCAGGAACAGCATTTAGTACGTGAATACATTTGTACAAAAGGTATACACAAACAATACAATATATTACGTAATTTGTCTCTTCAATATGGCAGGTACACACACACACACACAAACACACACACACACACACACACACACACACACACACACACGCACACACCAAGTCACACATTCAGTGGCTGCAGTTACTGAGTGAAGCACACATTGTACATCAGTTTCAGAGCCATTCTGACCAAACTGTCACTCACATACTGCAGACAGAGTCATTGTACTCGAGGACAGGAGAAACTATGTACAGGGTTTAATTCATAAAATATTGCACTTATTGGCCCATTGCATCTCACAGCAAGTGCTATGACAATGCTCCTAAATCTGTAACATAGAGTGATATATACACTATCTTATTATATAAATCTACATAGATAAGTCAGGACGGACTTCATGCATTTTTTTGGAGCTTTTACTCAACTATGCAACAAACAACTGACGACTCGAAAGGAACTGTAATGTTTTGGCACAAATGTTTTTTTTTCTTCTTCTATGAATTGCAGAACTGAAAGGCTTTCTGGATTTTGTAATAAGCTACAAGTTTTATACTATATGGACTTATTGTTATTAAGACCACTACAGTACTGTATGTGTTTGCTATGGGGAGCTTCCCATTTTAAACTACTGCATGTCTATGATGTTTTATAAGCAGCTTACTGAGATTCTTCTTTCAGGAGGGACTTAATTGTATAGCACAAACATGAAATTTTAGCATGCTGACTCAAAAATGAAATAGTACGTTTTATATATGGCTGTTTATTCCAATGCCAGAGCTGATTTGTATGTCATACACTGTACTGTCAGTCAGTGTGAGAGTTTTTTTGATGAATGCTGTATCACTGCTATCGTATGGAGTTGAGGATGGTAAGGTTCGGTAAGGCCTATCTTACGATCTTTAAACAGCACATATGACTTTTTGGCAGCATGCTCATCGCATCAAACTATAAAGGGTCATCTTAGAGGCTAAGCACATAGAAAGAGTTGCTTTACTTATCAGTGAAATCACACATCTACAGACAGCAAAACGTGGAATAGTACTCACATCAACGTTATACACACTGGATTCATTCCAAAAGTAAGGGACTAACAGAGGGACGTACAGAGGCCGTGTTGGAGATGCTAAAAGGCCACTTTTTTTTATCCAAGGTAGATGATTTTTAGATGACAAAGTTGCACTCATTTGTGACTCAGACACAATACTCACACTCATGCAACCCACACTCACTTACAGCACCACACATTCATTACACAAAAGAAATCTGCTACATCCTATAGTGCACTAAATCATAGATTTGGCAGCTTTAGGAAACAGAATAGACCTATAAAAGGAAAAAAAAATATACAGTACCAAAAAATAAAAATAAAAAAATTATCAAAGCACTCATTGACTCCATCCCTCATTTTATAATTATTCTAGGTCTTAAAGAGTTTAAAGGTTTTCAGGAGTAACTGTACAGCATGACTATGAACTATTTCCAGCCTTATCAAACATACTTGGTTTCTAACCATACTAACTAGCCAAGGAATGACAATATGGTGTCTCTATATTCTAGATATCCTGTAATGTTACACATTTTACAATAGCCATGTCTGTTTGTCTGGTTATTTGCTCTTGATAATAAGGTGATAAAGTTGAGAGATAATACGACAGCATTTTGTAATTCTACTACTAACCAGGGTTTGAACTGTAGTCCAGAGAAAGCAGCACTAGCAGGAGTGATAACGCTGAGGGAGAACAAAACTCTGCACACTCTACCACCTTACAGGACCTGTGCTGCCCTCCCTTTGCTTCCTGACATCGGTTACTAACAGTTGCACCCGGGCTGCTGGAGGGGCGGAGCGCTGTCTGTGAGTTTGGCAGTGGGGGCTCCCGTGGTGACGGCCGGATCAGTGTCCAAGCTCTCGGACATCTTGTCGCAAATTAGGTCGACGAGACGTTCGAAGGTCTGCTTCACGTTGACGTTGTCCTTGGCGCTTGTCTCAAAGAACTCAAAACCTTGGGAAGAGGAAGAGTGAGTAACATGAGAGCATGAAGAGACAGGAAAAGGCCAAATAATGATGATAAGATAAATATGATTTTCTGTCATTTTTCGAGAAAAACGTTGAAAGTTATTGTTGCTACTGAAGTCGATAATTTCAGTTTTTCAAATTCTATACAGCATGGCAATATTTCTATTAAAATCCCCAAAGGCAACTTAAGTACCAGCAAGTGACAAGTTAAAAAGTCATGATTTTATGTAATGACAACAACATAATGCTGGTGTCACCCTGTGTGAAATACACAGAGGGTGAATGTTGCTCTGAGACTTACCCAACTGTTCTGCCAGCAGTCTGCCACTATCCACTGAGACCACTCTCTCTTCCTCCATATCACATTTATTCCCTGCCAGCACCACCTGTGCATTATCCCATGAGTAGGTTTTTATCTGGGTCGACCTGCACGTTATCAGTAACAAACACAAAACAATACATCACAGTCAAATTAAACACTTTTGCTCTGTTTTACAAGAAAGCGTCCAGAACTGTTCTTGTGCTACTTTTTATTGGACGGCGTCCTTTAGAAACCGTCATGAAAGATGGCAGAGGGACGGACATGATGTAAAGTTTGTTCGCCATTTGGACTGGTCATGGACAGTGATTTCATCCCCTTTCGTTTGGCATCATGTAATATTTGAGTCACTGATGGCAGCAGTGGAAAAGTGGGTCAACTGCCGCTCTGTACTGGAAATATTCAGTTGCTATTGCTCTGAAGTAGGTTATTATTTGCTATTTTGTAGCTATTGATGTCTGTCGTACACACCAGGACTCTGTCCTAGAAATATAAGGGCTTTGGATCGGTTCTTTGGCTCCTGCTAACTTCGGATTGGTTAGCTGCTAACTGTACGACAGCAAACCTACAGCCTGAGACATTCTGCAGCCACGCAGCTTATGGGTTTCATCCAGCAGACATGGGCAAAACAGCCATGATCAGGCACAAACATCATAAGCGGTTCATTATTTGAGCTCTGTGTCTTTAGTTTTTAAGCCATTACTTAAGCTAGTTTATGTTGGGTCATTGTGGTTCTATCATCCAAGTAGTGACATATTAGGAACATAGTATTGTCCCTACCGATATTTAATTGAACTCGTCCGAAATATGTTTGGAGTGAAGTCATATTAGATCATTCCGATGTGTGCTCCCAGAGGCTACGTCTCCAAGACAACCGATTTAGGTATGCTAGCATTTGATTGGTTGAAGGGGCAGAGACTATCTGGAGGCTCACGTCATATGCAAATATCGCACTTACTGCCAGACACGGAAGAGTTGAGGGCGTATCAGTGTGCTAACAGCAGTAAGTTGTCAGTGCCGTCAGTCCAGACCTCAAACATGGGTGAAAATGTAGTATTTCAAATGACTCCCTTTCCTCTATTGCCTGAACTGCACAGCACGCATAAATAAAATTTGTCCATGCCAACACTTTTTGTACTTTGTAGATATCATGCCACCAAAAGACAGGAGGAGCTTTTTCACAGCCAAAAGCATACGTAATAGGTATTAAACTAACCAGCCAGCAGCCATACTGAAACCTGCTAGCTACCTGACGTCACCAGCCTTACATTATTAGATTGTTAATACTGATGTATCACTGGATTAGCAGCATTTTACTGTTGTAGCTGGTCAAGGTGGAACCAGTTTTAAATGTGAAATATGGGAGAAAAGAGGGACTGCAACACTAGTAGGCCTATACTGAATATAAAAAAGTATTTTCCGTAAACAGGTCATTTCCTACAAACTTTCTTTTAGACTTTGATCTGTCACTGTGTATAGTTTTTATGTTCATGTTAATAAACCATTCGGTTGACAGCATTAAAAAGTCCTCTTTGTTTTGGAGTGGTGGAAGGGCCGTTGTATCTAAACCTACACCCTTGCCTGAAACGTAGGAGGAGGATGTTTATTGAAAAATTTAACTTCAATAAATTGACAGCCTCCTATCTTACAATTAGTATTACATTTATCACCGTTACACTTAATTAGTACTTCAAAAGGTGAGTATAATGACTGTTAGATACTATGTGTGACATCAGTCACTGCCTGCAGCACATATACTGTACGTAAAGAAATAATTGGCATTGTGAGTCATGTCAAATGTTTCTGCACGATAGCAGGGCATTACAGGAGCTTTACTGTGAGTCAGTGATGTACTTGCACAGTTCTAACCTCTGCAATCTGCACACAATATGGGAAGGAATTTAAGGAACAAATTTTCTCCTGTGGTGTTGCAGTTTGACTGAAAGTAGGGCAGTGAACATACAAGGGGCTGAACACAGAAGAAAAAGAGCCCAGCAAGAAAGACAGGAAGAAAGGAGAGAGAGAGAGAGAGAGAGAGAGTGGCATGATGTGGGCACTGATCCTCTCTCTGTCTAGTCCTGACTTTTTATAGCGGTTCAAATGTGGAGTCATTTTGAATCCAACTGACAGAAAATCACTTGTGTTTGTATCACATCTTACAAAGCCACATATGCAGGATATTAAGGATCTGTATTTACCAGCGATCAGAGGACAGGTGAAAAATGGTAAATTAAAAGATATAAATTCTTTAATATTATTGTTATAAATGAAATTAATCGTTTGTGAATAACATGATTAATTTGATCGATTTCTTTCTTTTTTTTTTTATCCAAGTGCCACATTTGATGTGAGCATTACAATATTTCTCTGTTTTGTCTCTGTCACAGACAGGAAATGAGCACGTCACAAGCTTAATTCAGCCACAGTTGGGGAAGGAGCCGTTGCCATGGAAACCTCTTTTTTTTCTCCAACCTTGTCACAAGGAACAAGGGAGAGAGAAAGTGAAATTAAAGCCTGTGGCAAAGGCAAAAAATGAAGGATTCTAGTTATATAAAACCAGCCTCTTCCATTCTACATAGTTGATGGATTTGTGCACTGTCTGCTAAGTAAGCTTACAGGTAACTCTCCAGGCTTGTCTCTGCCAGTGACACACTTGGCTCCATTAATTAAGATACCCATCACAGACTGTGCTCAGACTGGTGTATTCCATCAAAGTGTCAGACAGGCCTTAAAAGAATAATAGCTGTGTCTGGCTGCGACCTCTCTTTACAAGAAAGCCTTGTTTTTTCCGCTCACAGAGACGGGAAATTCATTTTAATACAATATCATGCCAATAATAGATTGCAACATCCCAGCTGTGTGTTGTGTTAAATATTTCATCAAGAACACCAAGCTTTAAATGTGCGTTCAGTTAGTTTAAATGCTGCAGCTTTAGCCATGACAGGTGCTTCCTAAAGCAGCTGTCAAGTGCTGCTAGTTAAGTGACAATGGCTAAGCAGACACTGGCCTTAATAGCAATTGTCATAGTCCTAGAATGGGCGCACGCCACGTGGCATGCAGGTGAAGTGTAAACTGCAAAAATACCACCACCTGTGTGTATCATGTCTGTGTGAGTCATGTCATCATTTCCTTGCAGCTTGCCAAGAGTGTATTACCATGGTGATTCAGAAATCTTTCCTCTCAAAGGTGCTCATTCTGTTCTCACATAATCTCTTTGGGATCTCTATTTGAGATATATGCATGAAGGCAGGGTGTAAATAAAGTGGGGAATGACAGATTCTCAACCCAGAAACCTTGATTCTGTAGCTGATTGAGCGCCACCTGTTTAGATATGAATGCATCATCATAAGTCACCAACATTTGGGCTTGGCTCAGATTTACTGTTCAGCCTGCAGACGCTTGTGTGACTCACAAATGGACCAGAGCCATGACCTTGACAGGTCTCCTTTTGATCCCCAAGCCTGACAAAGATGCACACACTCACTACATAACAAGCCTGTCAAATATTGGAGGAAGAGAGAGAGAGAGAGAAAGAGAGAGAGAGAGAGAGATGTGCTGTTGCTGTAAGGAGGATATAGGCAAACTGCTTGGACATGTACATTATGGAGACAAACAGGAAGTTCTTCTTCTTTTGTTGATACACAGTGCAAAGGCCCTAGAGAGGATAACTTCATACAAAACTGTCAAAAAACATACCAAGATGACTCACCAGTCCTGCACAGCGCCAAAGGACTCCTCGTTGGTGATGTCATACATGAGAATGAAGCCCATAGCCCCACGGTAGTAGGCAGTGGTGATGGTCCTGTATCGCTCCTGGCCTGCTGTGTCCTACACACAGACAACATGATTTAGCATTGCTGTTAGCCGGCTGACTGATATGTACACTGTCAGGCTCAACAACATCGACGTGACCCATCACAAAACATGCAAATCCATAATGGTAAATGAGCAGAGATGTCTACATTATTAATATACAGCTATTTATACACAGAGAGATTCCTCTGGTTTAAATCAGGGCAACATTTGGGATTTTATTTCCACATTTACTCATGGCTTCATTTATTGTGCTCACGATGTGGAAATAATCATTATGCTAATTGCCTCACTGGCTTTGCATTGATGAAGTGCCAAAAACAGCGATTCAGTTTTGGCTGATGTGATAGATTCTTTCCTCTCCTCAATAAAATAATCAGTCAGCTGTGCTAAACACTTGGTGGTGCAGTATTCAGAGCTCAGCTTTATGTCACCCATTTCTTAGGGAAAATGGGCTAAAAATAGAAGTAAAATGATTTAAAAACTGAGTATCTGCTTGCTGTCCATGATAAGGCTGAACAAATTGCTGAAAGGCAAAGCCAGCGAGCGATTACACAGCATTCGAGGAGTAGTACATTGTACACAGATTACCCTGGAAACAAGCGCCCACTGCATTGCTACGAGATGTCAATGAAAATGCTAATGGACCCCAGTACAGACAGATGAAGCTTTTCTATAGTGAGAGAGGTCATAAGGAAGGAAAGGCTATGAGTTTGGGCATATTTTTGTTCATTTGATCTTAACCCGGTTATCTATACACTTTCCTGTAATTGTCTATAGATGTGTCCATTTACTGTTTTCAGATAAGTTATATAATAATAATAAATCCCAATGATGTCCCTCCTGTTTATGCTGCATGTTTACTCTGCTGTCGCTCCTCCCACAACAAGTGTGTTTGCAGGCTTCTGTGAATCATGATGGAGGACTTCTGGCAGCTCTACTTGGCTCTTGTTAAACAGAGGCCCGACAGGCAGCACTGGATTGTATTTGCCACGGTGGTTTTGCTTTCTGTCAGTCTGCACATGGCTGCAACAGTGTCCCTGTTATAGCCAGAGGATAGCTCTGACCTTCACTCCACAGAGGCAGAGCTCATAGCCTGCCAAGCTTCCACACACACCACTGCGAGGACCTTTTGTCATTTTATAATAACACAAAAATGCATGTGAATGTGTGCATCTTTAATGTCAGCAGCTAGAGAGTGTTGTATAAATAGTATCTTTTGTGGATAGATATTCTGAACAGCATAAAAGCGGATGATGAATACGCTTCATGTAATGTTTTTACCTGATACTGTGGCTGTGCCAAGTCATGATGATAATATGTTCCGGTCATCTGAATGACAGCTTCATATCAGTCTGAACTGTAACTTATGGACATTTTAGTCACCTATTGATTCTCGACCGAGTGCTTGACGATGACCTTTGCATATTCAGGCTATTCTTGTGAGTTGCTTTGCCAGTTCTCAGCTAAAAAGACAAAGCAGGATGGGGGAAAAAAACAGCTGAGTCCTGAAAATTGGAGCTCCTTGAAACGCTTTTCTTGTAGTCCACAGCTCGCCAGAAATCAATCCAGGAAGCTGACTAGCCCAAGTGGAGTAGTAGTGAGCGAAAGCTGACAATTGCCAGGACTCTTCAGTTTTTCATAAGGTTCATCTAGGCAACACGCTGCACTGTGTTTCATTCACTTCAGTCTAATATGACAACAGGGACAGCACTATGATGCATTATGACGCTTTTATCTCTCAGCAGATTAATGGTGTGACTAGCACAGTGACATTAGCCAATAGCCATCACCTTAAATGGCCACTTACTGTAAGTCTCAGCTCTCTCTGAGCCCAATTAAAAAAGACAGGCCAATTAACTGGATGCAAGGGCATTCCCTTTTCTCTCTGAATATGCTTGTCTTTGCTAATGATCAAAACACATTATCCTGATTAGCCTAGTCATTTGACTGTTCAAACTCACTCATCACATCTTTATGTGATTAGCAAACATCAAATGTCTGGGGATGGTTAATTGTGGCAAAAGACAACTATTATAACAACAGAGAGGAAATCATCTAAGGGAAAGAAAGAAAGAGAGAAAGACTGACAGGAAAAAATAGAAAGGAATAGAGAGAAAGATCTATCTATCTAAAATACCCCCCCCCCCCAATATCTCAGAGGTATTACTAGACAATCTGCCTCAACAGCTCAGATGAACTCCTAATTAAAAAGCCTCAGACATTCTTCAGTTTCCCACACATTCTGAGGAAGGTGTTGCTTCTGTGATCTTCCCCACTATGTGCCAAACTAACACTTACTAGTCTCCTGTCAGCAATGTTGAGACTTCCATCTGTCTCCGTCCTTACATCGCTGACTTTTAAACCGAGAAAACACAATAGAGCCTTTCCTGAAGCTTTCTTCAATTAATTAAGCATGCAGCTGATGTGCCACACATAAGGCTAAAGGAAAAATACACTAAACATATTCTTGTTTCAGATTGAGGTGTTGAGATTAAAACACTAATATTATAAAATTGCCTTGTTAGGATGGTGAAAAAATCCCTTTATAAGTGAAATCGTCAAATCTATCTATACCTACGAAGCTCAAATGGTAAAAGAAGTTGGATTAGCTTCACTTTGATTTAAGTATATATAACATGATGCAAAGCTTTTCTGTAACCAGAGATGAAAAGGGAGGTTTTTCCATGCATACCAAGCGAGCATGATCCATCCTGTGAGCCAAAACAAAATTGGATTAATGCATAGGTGATCCCATGTACGCATGACTTTTTTTGTACAGCCAAGCGCACAGCAATTAAGTCACAACCTGTCACAGTCCTTGAAACGTATTGATCAACAGAGAAAGATATGGGCAGAGGTCAGGGGAAAGTGGGCTCTGGGCATAGATTGACAGGCTTTTATAGACAGCAGTCACTCTGCAGGAACACAAAGATGGAGAGAACAAGAGAAACAAGGGGGCAGGGCATTTCTGAAGAGTCCCTTCCCCCTTAGAGCTTAGGTAGTCCTCCAGGAGACCTTGGAGGACTACAGAAAACAGATTTCCTCCAGACATGAACCATCTTTCAACATGCAAATGTTCTGGATTTGACTGAATTGAGCAGAAATGTGTGCATGATTGGGATGACATGTCCCTCACTTGGAAGTTGCTTTGGATAAAAGTGTCTGCCAAATGAATAAATGTAAATGTAAAGGAGAAACTGTGGCTTTCTGTGCATTGCTGCTTTGTAGAAACATGTTTTCTTTCTCCTATAAATTACCGTCATTAGATCATGTGCAAATCCTATGAAGAGTTTAGCTTTCTAAATGTATGTGCTTATGGGGGTAAAACAGGCTTTTCAAGTTTAACAGTAGGCAAGTTGTTATCATGTTCTCCAGCCAAGGAGTGCAGGATGAGCAGAAATAACACACCTTTGATAGCTATATTCCACTTCCACTTTTATCTGGTTTTTTCAGGGATCAAACATTTTGTGGCACACATCTAAATGTCTAATGCTTGGATGTTAATATTTCATACCCAGATCTGCAGTTTGATCCTCTTGTCATTCTTGTACACAGTCTTCACTTTGAAGTCGATGCCTACTGTGCTGACGAAGGCCGAGGTGAAGGCGTCATCGGCATAGCGGAACAGGAAAGACGTTTTGCCCACGCTGCTGTTGCCAATGATCAGCAGCTTGAACATGTAGTCAAAGTTTTGGTCCCCTCCCTCTCCCTTCCCTTTCACATCCTGAGTAGCAGCCATCTGCAGAAACAAAAAGAAATGAATGCATAAAGAGCTTCACCTTGAGCTAATGTGAAGCTTTTTCAGAGCTGCAACACACAAAATATATGCACCCAAATGTTAAACACATTATATAAAAAGAGAGAGATAAAGCGCTACAAATGTTGCACACAGAGGTACAAGCTTGTTGTATAGGTCACAGATCAGAGGTGACAGAAGGCTGTGTCAGGCAAACCAGCATGACCAACACAGCAAGCTGTTGTATTGATGAGCATTAGAGAAGCAGGATTTTAAAAAGCTGAGTTTGTCTTCTCTTCAGTCATTTTTTTTTCAAAATGATTCCTATAATGAAACTAGAGGATTATGATTATTTATGCTTTCACTGTTATAACTTAAAAAGCAACATTTAACTCATCATTACATTTCAGTATTTTTCATGTGCTGGGCAAATTTTTGCTTTTTATTTTCCTATATTGTATTGGACAAAAACATGTCAAACACTCTTTTGTTCCAATTCATACTTGACTATTAATAGTCCTGAGACTGTGGTGTTTTGATTTGACATTAACCATTAGAAAAACATTCACCAGAGATGAAATCTGCGTCCATATTAGAACTGCTAAAGCTCACCGTTATACAAAGGACATTGTAATGTATGATAATGATTCTTTCACCTTTACAGCGCATCTACACTGAACATTACTGTGCAGGCTGTCAGCAGACACCGACCTAAGAGGACAAGAGTACTACGCGCAGGATGACAAGAGCACAGTCATCTTTGCTCCAAGGTGAATGTTTTGACAAAGCCACTGCGCTTATATGCCATACATGTGCAGCCAAGCTCTCCCTGCAGCCTATGCAGTTAGAAAAGATGCCGGACCTCCATCCTGCACATCCTGCATTGGGTTACTGTTCGCTTCCGTGTGTGAAAAAAAATACACCACTGAGGCAGAATTTGCAAGGACACCGCTTTATAAATATCAGTGCAATGCTGATATTCACACACCACAATAAAAAAAAAACAGTCAACCTGATCTAAAATCACACGATGAGCAGGGAGCTGCAGCCGGATAATGTTCGACAAGAGAATCTGGGCAGGAGGTCATTTTATCTATTGATGAAATTCTTCCACGTAACTACAACACAAAACCACATAAACGCGTTGAGGACGTTGTTTTAACAAACCTGTTTTGAAGGCCTCGGTTCTACCTGTATCTGCCCCTGTTCTGCAGAATACGGTTTTTATGTTTGTGTCAAATGCAGGCGTTGATCTTCTTCCCCCCTCGGTCTCTCTGTCTCTCTTTGGAGCGCCGACCAATTTCAGCACCTGGGAGCTGTCCCCTCCGCTTCGGATCTGGCACGCGCCCCTGAGTTGACGAGCCTGGCTCGCGTGAGATGAGCACGAGCAAAGGAAAGTGCGTTTCGTGAGTGTCCTTGACGTCACAGTGTGAGGTGGGGGTGGGGGGGGTCAAGAATATGGGGGATGTAGTTTTTGCAGGGTATCAGTTCAGGGCAGAGGACGATGTCAAAAGTACAGATTGGACTACATTACTCAGCATGCAGCGCGTCCCAGCTGTCAACAGCTGTATGATTTACTGTGGAAGCGCAGGAAAAAAAAACCCTTTGTAGTTCGGTTTTTAACAAGCATCAAACCGTAGACGCTCTCCCCATCAAGTAAGAGAAACACTACATGTAGCAAAGCTGTAAACCTTTGTTCAGCCTCTCAGTGTTCAGTCTCTGTAATAAAAACCATGGTATGGTCATGTTATGGCTGTATAATTTAGCCCATATATAGCCTATACATATATCTCCCTCTCTCCATAGGCTTATAGTAAAATCAAATATCTTACCTTCCCATATAAATCCATTTTGTCCAAAGAAAAATTTCACCTGTTTGTTTTAAAATTCACTCCAGTAGCTAACAAACTCCCAGCTGGGCAGCATGAATTATTATCTTTTTTCAGGAAGCAAATATAATAGCCTCTCCTTTTGCGTCACTCTCGGTCGGTCTTGCTGCCGGCCCACCCGCCCATGCAGCCTGCTCTTCGCTTCAGAGAACAAGCGGCTGAGCAAACAAGAGCGGCCTGAGTGCTGATGAATATTATTATCACGGGCCTTTCAATGGGAGCAAGAGCAGCATGAGGCCGCAGCGGAAGTGAAAGACATTGACATCTTTGCAATTGTAATCTCATCGGTCCCTCTTTTTAGGCGGATTATAAAACCTCCATAATTATTTTGAGAGGTGCAACTGTAGTGAGTGAGGCTCATATCAGCAACTGTTATGCATTTTCCTGTATCTGTAGCCCTCAAATAGGCTAACTAGCTCCTATTACTCATTTTACGCCTGAAGCCAACATTGCTTATAATAGTCCAGCATGCGTTAAGAACCACCACAGCACCAGACACAACAGATATTACATAACCGTGGTACAAGGTAGATAGAAATCCTGACTGTGGCTGTCAGGCGTTGTGTCAGCCAGTTAGCAGACACCTGATAGGGCGTGTATGCAGTTACTGGGCGGGATTTGGAGCGGACTGACTGACTGCCCTTTGACAGGAGGACCTGTGTGTGTATGTGTGTGTGCAGGCTGCTGAGTGCGCAGTAGACGAGGGGCGGGTAAGGTAGGCTGCACAAACGTGTCTGTCTCTACAGATGTCAAGATTTAGTGTTATAACTTCACAAATGTACCAAAAATGTTCGATATATATATATGTATATCGCTCTCAATGAGGTTATTTATTCACTCGTTCGTTCAATTTTGAATGTTTTGCACCGACTTCATCCAGAGCCAAACATCCTAGATAAATGTTTGTTAGCGTGTCTGACGCTCCTTCAGTTCGGTTTTATCTGATAGAGCTCCTCTTGTCCAGCAAAATTTCTTGGTCTGATTAATAGACCGAGCTGTTGTTTCAAATACATGTGCATGACCCCAGCGTGCAAAACAAAACTTTTCTAGAAGGTTTCTGCATGAGGAAATCACCGTAGCACCATCTGCTGTTGGAAGGGGTTCTCTGGTGATCTTTTGCTCTTGGCAGCTAACTCATGTTGCCTCGTGTTAATGAGTGACAAAGTTATTTTTATCCTGAGCAATTTTACCCTGTTTTAATGTCACTGTTTTCTAAATTAAATTCAACAGTTAATGCAGATTATGGCGTTTAAAATAATATAGGCTACCTTCAAGCTTTTAGTGAATTACTTTTATAGACTGGATTCTTTGAAGACCTGTGAAGAATGTATTTTTCCTAAAAGCATAGACATTAGGAAAGTTATTCTTAACTGGTAGCTGATTTCTTTACAAAACCATCTGACCAAAAACACTACAGTCTGTCTTGTGTATCCAGGGAACATTTTAGGACTCGGGTCCAACATAATGGCCAATACTGGTTTTGGCTGACATGTAGGATGCTGGCGTTGTCTACTGTTTCTCCAAACAGTGAGAAACAGCCATCAATGAGCACAACTCAGTCATTGGTTTTCTTCATCAGCTCAATAATTCAGCATTTTGTTTTTGTTAGAGATAGATATTAGACGTTGTTTTTTGTTTGTTTTTTTGAGATATATCCATACAGAATAGATTTTTCCAGAGGCTGCAGTAATATCTCCCCTCATTCGCTGTATTTTTAACCATATTGGTGACAGTTTGCGATGGAGGACTCCATTGAGGTGATTCTGCAGGAACATGGCAGGGTCCTTCCTACCAACAGACCCCATCCTGTACTGACAGCCTGCACAGGTGCTCTTCTCACAGGCCTGTATGGAGTATGGAGTCTCTTTGCAGTGCCTGGCTTTCGTAAAGTCCCGTGGAAGCTCAAGGTGCCTGAGATTTCCTTCTTCTTTTTTTGTTTTTTTGTTTTTACCCCTCTGCTTTGCTCCTCCCTCTTTCCACTCTTTCAAATGTCAAGTGCTGCATGTTTGTGTGAAATCCAAGAAGACAGAGCCTAACTTGCACATTAATGATAATTTGCTTATTTTGGAGCTTAGTGCTCCGTGCTAGCAGCAAATCTGGGAAAAGAAGAAAAATGGTAAGTCTATAACTGGTTATGTTTTATGGAGAGCTGCACCATCGTCTATGGCGCATTAATCTGAAGTGATTTCGTGCAGAGATCGGTTTTTGCAAAATAATGGCTTGTGCACTATTTTTTTTCACTGTCAGTACAAGATGAACAAGAAAACACGATGATCAGGAGCAGATTATCAGATGTTAGGTAATGACGAAGAAATTTGTTATTGCATTGAGAATCGGAAATCTTAAAACAAAAGTTAATATCACTGCTTAAAGAATTTGATCAAAATGTAATTGTCTTTGCACTTATGATTAACATGTCACTGACCTGTGTGTTCCTTGGAATAATGATACATTGCTTTACTCATCGTGCCATCCGTGTTTCTCATAAAACCTGTCATGCTAGGAGAAGAGTGGAAATGTACATTATCAAAGATTAATACCCAGTTTACAACAGCTAGAGACAAGAGTGAGCTTTGGTATATTTGTCATTCAAACAGACATTGTTAAGCTATTCCTCTGACAGCTTGTGAAAGATTAGATTCAAGGTTATAGTCACAGCACTCAGGAGACTATTACAAGCAGAGGAAAATTTAATATGAAGCATATCAAGATTTGTTTATGTGGAAAAGAGGAGATTCATGTTGCTGTGGTGTTTCAAACTAGGATTCTCAGTCTCATTCAGTGGAAAGACAGATTAAAGAGACTTATAATAATAATAATAATAATAACATGATTACTGTACTACCTCTCACTTGTATTGACCTACTGTGTGTTTGCACTGTGGTCTAGGTTCCTTATTTGCCCTCCAGTAAAGATCAGACACTGAACATTATAAAGCTGCTTGAGGGACGAACAGGTCGCTTAGCAGATCTGGGATCAGGAGATGGAAGACTGGTTAGTGAGCCGCACCTGTCTTTTTATAATTATATATTCATTTGTAAACAGGATTGGAAATCTGATTGAAAAACTGGGTGTGTTGTGATTTGTATCAATGCTGGAGGTTAAATGTGATTGTGTTGTATATGCTCGTGTGTTCTATTGCTACTCTTAGGCTACACATAGTTGTATTTTTACACACTCCCATTTGATTCCCAGGTGTTTGCGGCCTCTTCTGCTGGTTTCCAGTGCACAGGGTATGAGATTAACTCCATTTTAGTGGCCTATGCCAGGAGCAAGGCGCTCTGGACAGGAGTGCCCTCCAACCAGGCAACCTTTGTTAAAAAAGACTTCTGGAAGGTAAGACCTTAACAAAAAGTATTGCTGTCCTTAAATCGGATCAAAGTTGTTGTATGACCATGTTTGTGTCTCTCTTCTTTCATAGACTGATTTATCTTTGTACAACAATGTGACAGCTTTCCTTGCTCCAGGAGTGGTGAGTTTTCCTTCTATGAAGAATTATACCCCCTGTAGAATATTTATAAGTCCTATGCCATACGTAACATTTAATTACTAAGTGACTGATTCAGCCATTTTGCACTGGTTTACAGATGGGGGTCCTGGGTGAGAAGCTGCTGAAAGAGCTTCCTGATGATGCACGTGTCATTGCTTGTCGTTTTCCTTTTCCCAACTGGCCACACCAGTCGTCTGTCGGCTCCGGTCTTGAGGAGAGTTTTGCTTATGACATCAGCACTGTGCGCTCACACCTGAGATGTGCACCCAACACTGTGGTGTAAACATCACAGTCTCTGGGTTACTTTTTGTTCTCTCATTCTTATCATCGCCATAGCATCATGCACCAGTGTCTAAGATATGGCAGCGGCTTTAGCTTTCTTTCTAAGGGCTCTTCCACTACAAATAACCTCAGTATAATTGTTATTCAATAGTTTTGTCCAACTTTGTGGGGTTGTATATGTTGTGTTATACTTAGGCATTTTTTATGTTTTGTAAATAAACATAAAAAATGCCTATGTCTGCAGCTCAATGGCGTCTCTGGGTCAGCCAGTGAGCTTTTGGACACACAGATGCTTTTGTGTTCTACTTGGCCACCTCAGGGGTGATTTAAAATACTGTAATTATCTGCATCATCTGATCCTTGTGGCTCATATGGAATATGTAACTGGGTAGAGCGATAAGCACTTTAGTCTGGAAACCATGTTTACAGGTGCAACCCACTTGTTTGTTAGCGCTTAAGAGATTTTAATAAAATTTGCTGGAATGTTTGGTCATTTTCCAATGAACAAGTGATTTGGTTTTTTTTGATTATCTTATCAGGATCTTTTTAAAATTAATTGTTAAGAATTAGGGTTTTATTAACATTTCTTTCTTGTGAACAGTGTATAGCTGCATTGTTATTTTGGTAAAGATACAGATTGCAATTGCAACATTTGCTTAGAATAAAATATTTAGAGGGATTGTGGTGCCATGGTGGAGAAATGTGCTCTCTGAGCGCTTTCTAGTGCATGTCACTAAAACTGTCTTACTGTGGCATCTGCAGTAAACAGGAGGGTGACACTGTCATCTTTCCAGTAGTTCATAGTTCATACCTGCATCTGCTAACTAGAACACAAATATTCCTATCTCTCCAACCGTTCCACTCATTTCCATTCACACTAAAAAGTCTCACATGTCAGTGTCCAATTGCAATACAATATACACGTAGTCTTTGGTAAACATAGTTTAAAATGGAGAACAGATTTGCATCCGTCACTGTAGTCTAAATGATATCCAAAATCTCCACCTGAGGGTGCTAGTGCTCCAAACTGTTTGGTGCAAAAACACAGGATGAGATGAACCTGAGTAGAATACAAACAACATGTACCCTCTGCATAGTGTATATTTTATCAGCCAGATGCACCAGAGTTTCATCACCTTGAATTATATTTTGCCCAAACATGTAAAGGGTCCATTCACCTGCCTGGATTCACATGTAAACTACAGAACATCTATGTCTTCCTTGTTATTGTGGATGGCGGCTGGTGATGCTAATACTCAAATATGCTTGGGGATTATATTTGATAACACAGAATCCTCACGCTGCTTTATCCCCTTTGATTTCATGTCTCTGTGCCATCATCAACACCTATGTACATGCAAGGTAATCGATATCAGGCAGACCTCATGCTCTCATTTCACACCGTGACGTCAGAGAGAGGGCGGCAGACAGCGGGGTGGGGTGGGTGCCAGAGTATAAAGGCTCACAGACGGAGTCTCCGGGCTACATTCTGAGTACAGGACGAGCGAGCACGTCTAATGGAAGTACAGAGAAGTATCGGGTCCCAACAGACAAACAGCAGCAGTATGTGTGAATCGACGCAGAGGTCCTGCGAACCTCGCCGAAAACGAGTGGATGAGCGTAGTGCGCCCTCAGAGATGGCCAGGATAATCACCGATCCTGTCACGGGGAAGTGCTACTGCCGTGGAAAAGTTTTGGGAAAGGTAGCGCAAGCATAATAATCTGATGTCGACTTTTTGGATTTACCTCATAACCTGAAGACAAATCATGTTAACGGTGTTTTTCCTCTTTCCAGGGAGGATTCGCTAAATGCTATGAGATGACCGACCTCTCCACCAGCAAAGTTTACGCAGCCAAAATCATCCCACATGCGCGCGTCTCCAAACCTCACCAACGGGAGAAGGTAAGCCTGCAGCTCCGGTGCCTGTGCGCACTGGTGCAACTGAACATCATATGTCACGAAATTGGGTTAAATTACAATCGTGAACATTTTGTTTTTCCCTCCCGCTAGATTGACAGAGAGATTGAGCTGCACAGATTACTGCACCATAAACATATAGTGCACTTTTATCACCATTTTGAGGACAAGGAGAACATCTACATCCTGTTGGAATACTGTAGTAGAAAAGTAAGTGCTATTTGTCACATTCTCAAGTTTTTAACCACTGTACTTCATCTTTTGCCACTGCTGTCTTTCAAATTTGGATTTTGGATTTGGAACACCTGCATTGCACCCAAAGTCAATGAGGCAGCACATAGGCAGTACTCAGTCTGCCCCCACTATAAAAGAACTCTAACCTGTTAATTCATTTTATGATACTGCAGACCCATAGAACAGTTTTATGTGATAAAACCCATCATATCAAGTGTAAGTTTTTCTTCAATAAGTAAAATGTGTGTTTTTATGTTATGCTACAGGAAGCAGCTCTGATAATCGTTCTCTCTATGTTTTGTCTTTTTACAGTCATTAGCCCACATCCTTAAGGCTCGCAAGGTGCTCACTGAGCCAGAGGTGCGTTATTATCTAAGGCAGATTGTCTCTGGACTCAAGTACCTGCATGAACAAGAAATCCTTCACAGAGACCTGAAACTTGGTAAGGAATCTCTTTGCAGCAGTGACACATTACACTGCAGAAACACTTTGTGCACAACCGTAAAGATGCATTCTGTGCAGCTAGGATATCATTTTTTTTGATACTAGCCCACTTACTCCTCTAGTTTTTCTTTAATCAGTTCATCAGAGGATCCATGCTCTATTCAGCCTTTTATCCTAGGTTGAATATCGTCATCTCATTCCCTTTCTTCCCCAACAGGTAACTTCTTTGTGAGCGAGTCGATGGAGCTGAAGGTCGGGGACTTTGGTCTTGCTGCCAAGTTGGAGCCGGCGGGAAACAGGAGGAAGACGATCTGTGGGACTCCCAACTACCTGTCCCCTGAGGTGCTCAACAAACAGGGCCACGGCTGCGAATCAGACATCTGGGCCCTGGGCTGTGTAATGTGAGTAGCTAACTGTAAATTCATCATTAGGGAACTTCATAAGGTTTAGTAATATTAATAGCTATTATTAATTATTAACTGATTACAGTCTAATATCATATAATCCTAAATTTAAAAATGCACATTGGCATGAAATTTGGACTTGTCTTGCTGCCAATCATTTGGAAACTTGTGTATCAGTACATTTTTAGTGAAATCCGCTCACATTTGACCTCTGCCCTGTTCCAGGTACACCATGCTGTTGGGCAGACCACCATTTGAAACCACCAACCTGAAGGAGACATACAGGTGTATTAGAGAGGCGCGGTACTCCTTGCCCTCGTCCCTGTCACCACAGGCTAAGCAGTTAATCGCCAGCCTGCTGGCCAAGATCCCAGAGGACAGACCCAACCTGGACCACATTCTGAGGCATGATTTCTTCACACAGGTTAGACGCCATTTTCACCTCTCGATATATCTGTTCCACTCTCTGTCAGTCTCTCTCGAAATGTCACAGTGTAGGAGTATAACAGTGACCCCCTTCCCACCGGCCGCACACTGACCCACTTTCGTTCTCTACAGGGCTTCAGTCCAGAGCGTCTGCCGGCTAGCTGTTGCCATTCGGCCCCAGATTTCCACATCTCCAGTCCCGCTAAGAGCTTCTTCAAGAAAGCTGCAGCTGCGCTCTTTGGTGGGAAGAGAGACAAGGTCAAATACTACGAGACTTTAAGTGAGTATTAGCTCAACCACTGGGCGCTTATGCACTTAAAACGCCGCTTGTCACACCAGTCAGTTATCTTCCACTTTGTCAAATTACTGCTGCCATTGGAAGCATCATTAAATCTCACATTTTACACCAAGCTGTTCTGATGTCAGTTTATGTAGCTGCTGGTTAAAAAGGCATTGTTCTGATTTTTGTGTGCTGTTATTGTCTTTGATAGATAAGTTAACCAAAGAGGAAGAGGAGATCTACAAACTGCAGCACGACCTGGAGAGAACTGTCATCAGCCAGCAACAGAGCAAAAAGATTTCTGAGGTAAGAGATCAATTATTCAGCACAAAAAAGTATATTTATAAGAGTGTAGGTCATAATGATGCAGTTGTTTACTTCATACAGCCATATAGATATTCAGAATCCAGTGAGTCTTTCTGATGCTGTACAAAACTTTATAACAAGCACAGTTTCAGAACAAACTAAAAGCACTTATTTTTAACCTTTAAGCCAGCCACTTTGCATCTGTGGGTGACCGCTGAGTCATAGTAGGAAGAGATGATCTAAACTCGCAGATTCTAAGCCCTGTCGTCACTGATTCCCACCTCAGAATGGAAGTCTACTTCCACCATCTGCCGAGAGCCCGGTTGCCCTGGCAACAGAGAGCCAGTCCCCGACAACGCGAGATACCATCCGTCTGATCGTCAGGGGGAGTCTGGGGAGCTGCAGCAGCAGCAGTGAATGTAAGTTCGCCAGCCTGGATTCACACACGCACAATCATTGAACATTCATTTGGCATTAATTGAACATATATAATACTCTCTTTTAACATGTAGCTGTGAAATTAAACACAAGAAAACTGAATAAGTGCATGAATGATAGAGAGATTTAATGTGACAGCTGGAGTGCAAAGTAATTTCTTGTATGTGACACCAAGCTAAATCACCCTCTGTTGTTGCTCCCAAAGGCCTGGAAGACAACACAACAGGGAGTGTGGCTGAGACTGTTGCAAGTGTGTTGAGGGGATGTCTGGAGAATATGCCTAAAGGTGAGTCCACTTGTTGAAAAGTAATGAACTATGCATGTTAATGATTAGATAATAACACACCCACATTTCCTCCCAGCTCATTACTGATGTTTAAAACCACAGTACAGTTTAGAGTTAGGATTCAGTGAATCTGGAGGGGCTCTTTAGCTCTTGGGTGCTTCAACAGAAATCTGGTATAGAGCGTGGTTGCACAGTTAAGGTTGTCATTTATTTAAATCTTTTGAGTAATTGTATTCTAATCCTCTTTCTTTGTGTTCTTATTCACCCTGCAGCAGATGACATTCCTCAGGGCTCAACCAGCTGCAGTCTTCAATGGGTGACTAAATGGGTGGACTACTCCAACAAGTATGGCTTTGGCTACCAGTTGTCTGATCATACCGTGGGAGTTCTCTTCAACAACGGCACTCACATGAGCCTCCTGCCAGACCGAAAGTATGCACCATTCTATGCTTTTACAACACTCCACCCTCCCTTTTGAAAGTTATTAGTCAACACATGTAATGGAGATGGCTTGTTTGAGCTTGCTGTGGTATATAGAATTGCTCATAATTTTTCAATTAAATGAATTACTGCCAAATTCAAGGCGTAGTCTTTATCTTTTACATTTGAGTAGATTTTCATGTGTTGGCCAGAAAGTTAGGAAAACTTTGCAATTAACATTATTTTCAGCTAGTAATGCCACAGAAATGTGAAGAAATCAGTGTACTGTATTTTTTTGTTTCATGGTTGCATCGTTGAGTGGTTGCATAACTCTTTATCTCCTTCTCTCTATTTTTTAAGGACCATCCATTACTATGCAGAGTTGGGCCAGTGCTCTGTTTTCCCGACCTGCGAGGTTCCTGAACACTTTGTGGGCCAAGTGACTGTGCTCAAGTACTTTTCCCACTACATGGAGGAGAACCTCATGGATGTAAGCAAATATCTCTATTCCCCCACTCCTCTTTTCATTCCTGTAATATACACCCCCCACCCCCCCTTGCAGTTATGTTTCTTTTTGTCTTTCCACCCCCTGAAGCATTAGAAGTGGTATCTTTCATGTTGCAGCCTGTCTAATTCTGATGTGTTGCCTCTTTTGCTTTCTCAGGGTGGGGACCTTGGTAGTATGACAGATGCACACATGCCCAGACTCTACCTGCTGCAGTGGCTCAAGTCCGACCGCGCCCTTATGATGCTCTTTAATGACGGCACTTTCCAGGTAAACACAATTGCAGGAAACATGGCCGTTGCTGAGCATGCTCAGAGCAACACTGTTATGGTGCAATGCATAACACGTTGTTGAGGTCAATAGAGGAGAAGGATTAGACCACAAATTAAATGAGAAAAAGGACAACTTGCAATTGACTTGTGTCAAAAATTGATAGAGGGCAAACTAACAAACTTTTCTATCTCCACAGGTCAACTTTTACCATGACCACACCAAGATCATCCTGTGTTGCCAGAGGGATGAGTACATGCTGACATACATCAATGAGGATCGTGTCTCCAAAACATTCAAACTCAGCTCCCTGCTGACCTCCGGCTGCCCCACTGACC
Organism: Seriola lalandi dorsalis; assembly: GCF_002814215.2. Taxonomy (NCBI): domain Eukaryota; kingdom Metazoa; phylum Chordata; class Actinopteri; order Carangiformes; family Carangidae; genus Seriola; species Seriola lalandi. The sequence continues at coordinate 1,739,298 of NW_019525497.1, forward strand.
TGCGTGAACGAATGGTGTACTCCCTCAACATGCTCTTGCAGAGATGCAGCTAAACCTACAATAATATGTTTTGGACAGTGTTGAACAGTCAAACCGATGCACTGTGCTGCTGCAGTGCTGCAGTGGGACAATGATTCAGACGGGATCTGCTCAAGACTGGTGGACCAAGGATGGAATAGTGCAAAGTAAATTAACATTCCTACACCATAGCACCTTTGTGACTCAGCAGAGCTGCAGGTGAAAAAATATTAGAGAGACTGAAAGAGATTGCAAAAATTAAATGTAGCACAATGACTGTGGATGGAAAAGGGCTGATTTGTATGTCGATTGTTGTAGGAGAGGAAGGGTTGAGTATGTTGGTACGAATGTGAACCCCAGATGTTTGGGGGGGGGGGGGAAGAGGGATGTTTGGAAGTAAAGACAAACGCTGGGCTGGCACCAGCTTAATTGTGTATAGTATAGTTGAAGCTGTTTATAAAGGCAATCAAATTAAACTGATGCTCTGAATGTAACCAGAGCTAGACTGTGGAATATTGTAAATGATGTACAGTGTATGTCACAGCCATCTCAGCAGTGCAACGAAATGATGATTTGCTCATGTGTATGGGTGCTCCAGAGTTCGGCTATTTCTATGTGTGAGTGTGTATGTGTGAGGGGGAGGGATATAATATCACACTAACTTTTAAAACTGTGATTTGTTCTCCTTACTGACAGATGGACTCAGCACATTGAGCTGGGAATCAGAGGGGAGATGTGAGGGAGGGGAGAGAGGGGAGAGAGGGGAGCAGAAGGAGAGAATGACATAAAAAAAAAAACAGTATCAGAGATTCTCTTAAGGATCCTTTGAGAGCCATTATCACCTTGGTAGAAAATGTCCTAAATTATTGTGTTTAAAAAGTGCAGTATTTATTTATTTAATAATAAAGAGCATTTTCTAAAAAAAAATCTACTCCTGAGTACTTGGTGTTACATTTTCTGACTGTGCCCTCCGAATAGATGCCTAAACCAAACTGAAAATGAGCTGTGTCCTTGTTTCATATGTTGCATCTTAAGCAGCTCCAGAGTTAATATATTGTACAGTGTGATGAGAATTAAATTAAACTTAATTACACTCATATCGCACTTGCATGAGTCAAAGCAAGTATTTTATCTTTAAACTTTCTTTGCAACAGGAAATGGGCACATAGAGCGAGATGGATGCTCGATAGAGGCCGTGTTTACTGTGAAGTTTGTTTATATTCTGGTTCAAGGCCTTGCCTTTGCTGAGTTTTCTTCCGCAGTGAAAAATGGAGGCTGGCAAAGAAGACTGACTGTGTAAATGTGGCTGACCTTGTCTCACACCAATACACACACAGACACACATTAGTTCGCATACCAACAAGGGCACTGATCAGGCCAGCTGGGTGATTCAGAAATACGGAAGGAAAGACAGCCCAACAGTCAGATGCAGCAAGGAAACACAGATTAATAAAATGACTGTCTTGGTCACACTGTATCACAGATTGCGTCAGAGCTTTTGAGGCAAAGTCACTACAATCATTCTTGGAAATCTTTTCCCATTCACTGATTGTAACCATGGAAACAAGCAACCACTGACCAATTTGGTGAGTCGGAAATCAATGTTGGCTGCGTAAGAAACATCTGGCATGTCTTCTCCTCGCAGAAAGTCAGAACACATGTCCTGACATACAGCACTTGTGCTAAAATTGTAATGTCACTCTCTGTTCTCCACATGAGTATTTGATCTGGCTCTGGTCTATTGAACACCTCTTCACCTTGCCAGCTTATGTAATGATGGAAGTTGAACGTGGATGTTTGAGTCATCCCCTTTAGATCTACACTCAGAATATCTGTGCTCTTCAGAGTTCAATAATGAATGCCTCATGCATAAACATACCCACACAGACAGAAGCAGAACAGGAAGTAGCCTACAAGAGGAAGGAGCGGGAATTATTCATGACGACACCTCCAGGTCTGAGTGCGTGTGTTTTGACAGTAATGGCCCCTAGAATGGATGCTTCACTGAGACAGAAATAGATTCTGTTGTTGATGTGAAGTTTTTTTGCCTTTTGAGGGCATATTACCCCTGTTCCTAACATCTGAACCAGAGTGCAGCATCTTCATTGGGTGGATGCAATGGGTTGAACCCATAATAACAGACAGCTGGCTCTTTCCAAGCAAGCAAGAGTAAAAATGGCAATTTCTCTGAGGTTATAAGAGTGAAAACATTTCCTAGTCTAATGTAGGTTCAGCTCCTATAATGATGACAGTAAGCCAAAATTCAGGTCAGGTCAGGATCTCTTCTGTGAGTCAGCAAATGTTAGCTGATCAGCTTTATTGGCCTCATGGGAAGTTTCTACATGTCTGTGAGCATAATATGAAGATAAACTCATTAAAAATCCCTGTGGAGTTCAAAAAGCTCAGGGTGCGTGTTCACTTGATCTTCTTAGTGTCAATGTCATGTGGGAAAAAAAATATGCTTATAACACAGATGGTTTTCAGGATCGCCCAAACAAAGCTGCTCCTCTGTTGTGTCACATTGACAGTGGGGAAAGTCTTGTGCGTGCAGGCAGACTTAGCTCTGGAATGAGTCTAAGCTGGAGTGACAAAGGGGATCTTTATACCTCAGCTTCTATCATAAAGTTCTCTGCAAGCAGAAGAGTGAGTCAGTTTGGCATTAAAAGTGATAGTAGGCATATTCTGCCAAAAAAGAAAAAGCATGCTTTGATATGTGCACACACTGGGATGCACTTGGAGGATTTAAAAGACCTTTGCATATCAAATGTCAACGCTCCTCCTCCTACTATGTGGACAAAAACAGATGTACTGTAAAGGGAGCTGGGATGACTGTAGCTTTGCCCATTCTCTGCTGTAGCCTACAGTATCGACCATGTTAGAGATGAGCAATGCTTGCAAAGTTGCCTGTTCAAACTTAGTCAAATACTGTAGTCTTACTAAGACAAAGTATCTCCTGAGTGTGGGTAAGCATGGCAAAAGGTGTGTTTGCTTCTCAGCGTGTCTGGTTTCCCTGCAGGTGTTCAAATACGTATAATGTTGAGAATGAGTCACTGCGTAAGATGCACTGGCCACTCAACTGGCTCAGTTGTGTGACGCTCATGCTCCCTCATCTGAGTCCTGTAATTTTCTACAATCAGTTCTCTGAAAATATCTTTTTCCTGGCTGAAAATAAACCCTTTCAGTTTGCTACAATAGCTTTAGGTTTATTCATGGTTCAAAGTGTACAGGTCTGTGTCCGACTCAGAAAAAATTAAAGGAGGAATAAAGACAGCGAGGGGCCTCAAATCCGAACCAAAGCCTTTCATGAAAGGAAATCTTGCAACACTGCCTAATTACTACTTGTACTCTTCAATTCCTTTTTTCTTTTTAAATTCTACCTTTTAAGATATTGACTTGTAGCATTTGGAACCTCGCTGTAGTTCAAACAGGCAGTGAAGTTACATGTTGCATATATCACTCAGTAATATACTGTATGTCCACAACTTATGACCAACACAAGGGGTTCATATTCTGTCTGTATACGCATTTAGATTTCTGCATAATTGTTGAATGAGTATTTCTTTTGATATGTGCTCATGCTCTTTAAAGACTTCTGTAAACGAGATTTCAACAATAATATAGCAGCAAACAACTATTTTATATGTACATTCTTCGCTTTGTTTTGGTAGCTGCTGTGGCATGGTATGCATGTTATTGCGTGTGCGTGTGCATGTGCATGTTAGTGCATGTGAGGCACTCCCTGCTAAACCATTGGTCCTGCTACATTTTTAAACATGCAGGGACAGCCCACATGAGATGGCATAGTGCTGTAGGCAGGGTTCAGGTGTAAATGACCTTCAAGAATTACCTGCACTGAAGAAATTACTTTTTCTATCTAAAAAGTCCTCCACCAAAGAACAAGATAAGACACATATGTGGCCATGGGGGCTACCGGTTCAAATCCCGGTCGGGCTTTGAACAGTAGAAACATCCTTAAAGTTTTTTTTTAAATTTTTACCGGCTTGGTCAATGTCTTTACCAGCCCTCTCTGTGTGTCTGTCATTCATGTGGATGCTCCCAGCGATAAATCCACGGCTGAACTCTTTCCCTGTCCGACAATGGAGTCAATACTGGTCCGGATCTACCAAGATGATGAACCCTACTAGCGGCTAAAGACCTCCAGCTTGACTCAGCTGGCTTTTCGTCTCCTCTATGTGTAAGTAACTCAATGGCTATAATATCATATGTCTGTTTTCATAAGTGACTGGCGAAAGTAGACACGATAAGTTAGCTAACTTGCTGTTACCCATACCATGAATTTGTTTTGCAAATGTTGCTATTGCTAGCTGGCTTGCTGCTAGCATGGCTGCGGAGCATAGCATGGCAATGCTAGCGTGGGCTAACGGTTGTGACTGCCTGTGTTGGCTCTAGTGCACACACGGTAACTTTATTCAGTTGTGCTTCTTGTTGTGTGTTTCGTGCCCGCTTTCACTGTGCTTTTGTTAACACCTTGCTGACTGACAACGGAGGGGTAGGGGCGTGGAGGCTGGAGGGAGGCCGGAAGTGTAGCCGACTTAGTATTTGTTTTAGTCAGAGATGCTGGTGGGCTAGCGCGACGTCGAGTGGCGATGACGATCACTTACAACACCTTGACAGGTATGTGTCAGGCCCTGTCAGGTGGGTTGTGAGCTCACGGACAGTCTGTGTCAAGCTTGCTCAGATTTGTTTTATAGCATCACAGAACCTCAATATGAGCGTCAAAATACCCAGATGCAATCAACATATAAAATGCGCATATGCAGTGGACTCTTGTAGCTCCAATCATTACTTTAATGCGTGGACTTCATGTTTTATTGAATCTAATTATCACATAATTGCATGGAGGGTTTCTTTATTAAGACATTAAGCACATGTGACAGACTAACTCAGCTGGAGTGAACTGAGATGAACCTTTGCAAAGAGCCTATGCCACGTTGCCTTTGGATTTTGCAAAAGCTGTCACAAGCAGTGGATGTGCATCACAGGCCAATCGTCACATTTGAGTGACTGATATTTTTTTTGTTCAGTTTCTATAATAACACATTGTGCTACGTCTCCTCTGACTTCACCAGCAGCCTCAATCCATGATGTCAATAGAGAATGTGACTTCCTCGAAATGGGGTAACGACCTCCTGACTTCTTTAATAAAAGCATCACATGGCTGTGTGTGGGCAGCCTTCTGACAAGGGGCAAAGATAAAAAATGAGGAGAATAAAATGAGAAAAACTCTGCAAGAGCTTTTGCTAGAATGGAAAGTCTAACACATTGAGCTCTTTTTTAGCCATTACTCTTGAGTAGAAAATACACATGCACATACAACTGGAATGTAAAATTCCAGCATTAATGAATACTATGCATACTATTCCAAATTTAGTGATTGTGTACCAAATTCACAGACCTCCTGCAGTTCCTCCTTATTCAGTGTGAAACCCCTTGCCCTATGTTGATAGTGTTCTGTCACTCCAGTAATTAGGCCATATCTGCTTCTCAGCTATATAATAGCACTAAGCTCAATAAAATTCATAGTTTACTTCGTAAATCCATATTTCAAGACATTAACAACAGCAAAACCTGTCTTTGCTTCTGGCATTTTAGTTTTAAGTTGCCTGTTCCTGTAGGAACTAATGCTTGTCTAAAAGTCCTGCAGCATCAACCTCCTCATCCTGTCATTACAGTGCAGTAGTTTTACAGATGATCATTGAAATGAACTGGGTTGGGAGGTAATTACTATTTAAGCTCCTCTTTGGAATAGCTGCAATGAAGCAGAAACTGCATTCCATCCATACCAGCAAATGAGAGGGTGACTTTCTGAAGTTCCCTTGTTCATACTCGAATTCCCCTCTGCAAAGTTTCAACTTGTCTGAGAGTTAGTTGCTTATTGAAAACAGAGTTATTCACATTTTATTTGTTAATTGTCACTTAAAGCTGTAATTGTACAGATCAACTTTAGTGTTGATTTTCTTTCAAGATTAAAATGATCTCGCCAATATTTTTTTTATATTGCAGACCTGCTAGATAATAGTTGTATCTTACTTTACCATTGGTGCATTGAATGGAATAAATACTGATTATATCAAATAAAAAATAAACTTGATATTTAAGTTAACGTTTGAGGCATCAGCAAAGAAAAATGTGGTGTTCTCCCATCATTCCACCACACTAACCATTATAGGCACGTGATTCAAGGCTTGTTTAAGCTCAGTAGTGTTGGTGTCTCTAAATGTGGAAAGCAAGGCATTTAGCAAAGATCTGTGAAGTGTGGCAAGTGCTTAAATACAGCCCTGCCTTGTGGAGGGAGGAAACTCCAGAGGCTTCAAGGCAGCGTTTCAATCCTGTGACTCAGAGTGGAGATAGAAGGACAAAGCAAATCCTACACACACACACACACACACACACACACACACACACACACACACACACACACATCATCTCCCTTTGGATTTAGGTGGGGCTGTGTTGCTCAATAAGTTGAGAGTTGAATGTTCTTCTCTGGCTTAATGCTGGAGCTTTACAAACTATTGTCACTGGTAGATATAGATATATGTTCAAATGTAATGACAATACATTATATACGTTTTGTGTTTTCATATAAATCTGTGTCAAACCTGTTGCTAGAACGTGCATATTGTTGATATAAGGTTACTGCTTTGATTCAGTGCTACAGCTTCCCCTATGTCATAACTTGCCCGAACAGTTTAGTGCCAATAAAACTGCTAATTACATATTATCAACCCCTAAATCTGTGTCATTTTAAGCTATACAGAAGCTCTTGTTCTTTGCTATTGGTGGATTTGTGTAGGAATGCCAATTGTTTAACAACAAATCACTTATCTAAAAGTTTGGACTTCTGACTCAGTAACAAAGTTTGTTTAAAGATTGTGACTGAAAGGTCTGTGACACAACACATGCACCTTTGGCATTTCTCCGAGCCCACAGTAGCAAGCCCTTGCCCGGTAAATGCCAAAGGTAATGTTATACCAATTGCCGATCTCCCAGCATGCACTGGACAAATGGACTGTGGCGCTGGATGGAGGAGGAATGGCTTCATGATGTCGGCAGGAGGAAGATGAATCTCCACAGGGCCAAACTTTGATAATCCTTCAGCGCACTGGCATTTCAGGACACATGCACAAAAGCATTTTCAAAACAGCTAATGATGAAGAGGAAAAGAAAGGACATTGCACCGTGATTTTTTTTCTTTCTTTGAAGAACAATTTATGTTCAGCTGAATGTCTTGTATGGCTAACGAACACATACATCCGCCATACAGAGGAACCATGAAATACTATTTATTCACATATCGTTACATGCTGGGTAACAGCTGAATGTATTCACCAAAGCTAGAAAAAAGAACTCCTTCTCATTATGCGACTGAATCTGCTTTAAGAATGACATAATGACAGAAAGGTCTTTTCAAGTTAATGCAGACATCAGTTTTACTGCAATCAACAACATATTCCTTTCCTCTGTGCGTCTAGGTGCTCTCATTCATGAAAAATCTCTGCCTGCTTCAGTGTGAAAATAAATAAATATAAGGCCAGGACAAAGAGGAAACGGTAGTGTCTGGTATGAGGTTAATGTGGTCAAGAGCTGCGTTTGCGACGAACGTCTGACAGCCCCATCAATGAGCCAATCAATGCATCATCTCTGATAATAGATCGGCAGTCTCCACTTGCTCTGCCATTGAGCTGAGTGGGAGACACACTACTGTTTCCATGGCAACTGGTATTCTCATCCTCGCCCGCATGTAAACATCCAGCTGCAATTCATTAGGCTGCTCCCTGTTAGTCATTCTGTATTGCGTGCACGCTTCTATGGTTAAGCATTGTGATCATATTATTACATAAAATTAGTGAACAGGTGTAACAGTGTACATTTGTTATTTTATTCAGAATTGTATGGTCCTCCTACTACACCATTTCAGTCCATTTAAATCATTCACCGCTGTGTTTAGTTACGAAGTTAATGGCAGCCTAAAAACCATTTGCCAACACAGTAGCTTAATTTTAGAGGATGGTGACATCTGTATATTAGAAACTTAGTGCCGATCATAAAGTTGCTGCTCTTCTTTAAATTTCTAGTTGTTTTTTGATAATTTTGAAATGTTTGCGATGTTAGGTCTTATTTTCCACTTTCAGTTGACGCTCTTAGCTGTTATAAATTTTTCCATAGTACAGAACAGGGTTTTCAGGCTTGCTTTGTCTTTAATTTACAATAGTTATAATGGTTAATAGTTTGTTTGTTTGTTCGTTTGTTTGTTTGTCAGTAGGATTATGCAAAAAGTATTGAACTAACTTACACTGAACTTGGTGGAGGATCTGGATCTGGATCATTTACTATGAATTTGAATCTTAAGTCCTCTTAAGTCTGGTGTATGTTTGACCTTGGCTTTGTCTTAGGTATGTGCCATTCTATTTTACTATACTTTCATTTTGTTGCACCAGAATTATCTCTCTCTCTCTCTTTCTTGTTATTCTCCTGATACCCACAGGAAGTGTCCACCCAGATAAACCTTTTGCAAAAACATTTTGCTGTACAAACATTATTATCTCATCCATGTCCTTTTTATTTTGACCATTTGATATCAGCCTATGCAATGAAAAATAAGCAAAACATTTTACATGAGTAACAATCTAATGATATAGCTGTGCAAATAGAAACTGTGAATAGAGGTTAAAATAGAAATTTAAACTACTCAGTGGTTAAAGATAAATCTTATAAACAGATATCAGAGTTCAGTTTGATCATTTTTTAGTTACAAGTTAGCTTTTTAAGAGGTGTAAGGATTATATTACAAAAGCACAGTTCTACTGGTTGTTATGAAATAAGGGGCAACAGAGTGCTGCCATCACTCTCATGAATGATTGAGAATGACTGACGCAGAACTGATGGACAGTTACAGCCACTGAGGTACATGCATTTATGAATAAACCTTCAACTAGCCGAATGTGACACAATAGCTGTTGACAAACTGTCATGCCTTTTACTGTTAACCATGCGGCAGGACAATAGCTGTTGTCACTGTTTGTATTCCTCTCAAAGGAAATGAACAGGAACACATCCTACTGGATATCCTCTCTTTGGCCTGGCGGATGAGATGGGAACAATAAGCTGGATGCATTTAGGGGCGGAAGTAGAAGGGGGATGTGGACAACTATCTCTAGAAGAGCCCTGGTGTAATAATAGGGATAATAAGTGTAATATTACAAGGGATAGACGGTAGATAAGGAAAGCTAATAAGCAGCCCTACAAATCCACAAATCTACAAAAGTTCAACACGGCCTGTGTGACAAGTGGAGGGAAAGCCAAAGCAACAACACAGCAGGCATTTATTAAATGTGCTGACAAACTAAAAAATATATTTAAGTCCCGCAACATGCCGATGGCATTGCTGATGTTATACAGTTGGTAATGTGTCTGATGTCATTGTGTAAAACAGTGGATCCCTCAAGGGGTCTGAAGATAAATCTAAGGGATCACAAGCTAATGAATAGAAGGAGAAGGGAAATTATTATTTACTTTTTATCTTTAGTGTCTCCAAGGGGAAATTTGGTCAGTCACACATTATTAGCCAGGTTTCCATTGCAGCAGGCAACACAACTTGAATGTGAATGGAATTGTTTCCATTTCAGTTTTGCGAAATATTGCTTTGTCGAATAGTCTGAAAAATGCAACGTATACCTTTTTTTTCAACATTTGAGAGTTTTTTTAAACTCGCATGTTTCCATTACTCATGTTTTAGTTTGCAATTTCAAATTGTGCATTAAGTAGGTTAACGGAAATGCCCCTGTTAAAAAAATTGCACAAAATTTCTGTCTTATATGAAAAAATTTGATATGTTTTGCTTTTTTCTTGTATAAAAGTGGATACTTTCACATGTTTAGGCCTTTTAAAAAAGGCTTCATAACACAATCTGAGAATAAAATAACCCCTCTTTGGTTAAACAGGTCATAAGTAATTTTAGCATTTACTATTGAAAACTTTTATTTACTGTTTACTGTTCAATTTCAGTGTGTACACGGTTGTTTAAGAGGCGTAAAAGAGAGTCACAAGCCTATATTTTGGTTTTGCAGTGTCTGTTTAACATCCATATAAGGACTGGCTGTCTGCCTTCCAGATGAGTTTACTTTCTGTGCTGAGAAACAGGTGTCATGAACTGGCTCTTCTGTGTTCACTACCCTGTGTGACTACCCCAGATAAGTGCAGCAACACAGACAAACAGCTTTACTCACCTTCAGTTCACAGTGATGTGATGACTGGCTGTAATTGCAAGTTTTGTCTGTGCATCTGTGTGTGTCAGTTAAAAGCCCACCTGTAGACCCATATCTAGGCTTGACTCACAACGTTTAAATGTACCTACAATGTCAATGTGCATTGGCAAGGATTCACAGGTTCACTGAAGCACTGTGGGTCAGTGGATTTAAATCACAGCCTCGCACAGTTTTCTCATATGTGTGTGGATTTTTTTGCCCTCATTTTAACCAAAGCCTCTAAACTATAGCTGTGAGTTTGAAAGTCCTTGTAATGGTTTGCTGACCTCTTGTAAGGACGAAATTTCAAATTGTTAAAAATAATTAATTACATTTACAAGTGCAACTTTGTAGTACTTGTACTTGAATATTTCCATTTATTGCTACTTTATCTTTCCACTCCTCTATATTTTTTGGGGAAATATCTTACTTTTTAATTCTCTACATTTATTTGGCAAATGTAGTTACAGGTTACTTTGCCGATTATGATTTCTTACATGATTTTATTTCATATAATACATAAAATGAGCTATTAGAATATAATGTGTCACTGTAGATTAAACTCAACTATAATATAAAATACTTAATACTTAAGGTAATTTTGTCTGATATCGCTTCTGTACTTGTACTTGTACACCAAGCTTGAATTTGGTCGGGTGTTCCTGGAGGACTGAGTGTGCTGAGAGAGAGTTTTAGAGTTTCAGGGACAACTCACTCACAACTCTCCATCTACACTATACACACATGCTGTGATAGACCACCTATGGTCCTGAGGAGGGATAAACAACTGTATAAAAGAGAAGAAGGGATTTATGTTGTTCATCAGTGTGTGGCTGTCTGGTTTTGCTGGATACAGTCTATGGCACCTAGCAGAAATGATTCCAACTCTCTCAGCTATTAATAATTGGATAAGAATGGTAGGAAACATTCTCCTTGAGTACCCCTCAAAAGCACAAATACTTCATGTTCTGTGTATAGGAAATCATTTCCACAAGCAAGCCTTTGTAGCAGTATGAACAAGTCCAGACAGTCCAACACTCAAACCTCCCATATCAAGAATGAGGAAGATACTTTATGTAGTTGGGCAATCACTGTGCCTTGCAGTGTTTTTATCTGCAATCTTCTTTGCAGTCTCTCAGCAGAAGGAGCTGTTGTTCATTGTTCCTTATTCCTTATATTTCTCAATGTGAAGATCCATTGTCCAAAACCACAGGAAGATAATGATACCCAGATACCATGTGGACATACTGTACGTTTGTGTCTGAAGTCATGAGGTGGGCGCCAGCTATCTTGAGACACTGGGGATTAGATATCTATCAGCTTAATGCATTTGTTTCAGCATCATGCAGAGATCTCCAATGGGAATACACACAGTGAGAGAAAGATATGCACACAGAAACACGCATGCACATATGTCAAGAGCTTTCCAAAGACTGTAGAAGTATTTTCAACATCTAGGAAGTGCTGCATATAGCAACATTATGAACACCATAATTTTTGTTTTATTTTTGTCATTGTCACAGAAATTCAAGCAGAACACCAAGAATAGAGGATAATTCAAGTAGGGGATTCTGGGGGATGGTATCTAAGATTCAAAATCTGGGAATGAAGACTGTAATGGTGCACATTTCCATTCAGTTCACAAAAAGATTCTGTCAGGTTTTTTTTTTTTTTTATCATTCTCTACTTTTCTAAGTTTCGAGTCAGCCCTCATGCATTCGTCTCAGAGATTCTGATGCCACGATAAAGCTGGAGGAACAGTGTCTCGTGTTTGCTTCAGCATAAAGAGGACATCATTACCTCTGTCATAGGCACAAGCAAAATCAAGTCACATGTTTATACGTCCACCTGTATGAGGTCGGCAAAATGAGATCACTTGTTTAATCACAAAGTCAGCTGCAAATAAATGTCTGGTGCCTATTTTTCAGATGGCAGTAAAACTCAAAGTTGAAACTGTAGGTGTATGATAGTTTGACTCTGACGTATGTTTCTCTCCCCACTCTGTCTTTGTTACTCAAAATAAATGAAATCTCCCCTCTGACGCACAGGCTAGAAAACGTTATACGACTAGACTGACTTCAGCATTAGTGTTTGTGTCACAGCCTCAACCAGAGACATCTTACTGCTCGGGGCCTCAGGGCACTGATGCCTTTAAAAATACATTAGGCTTTTACTCCTCAAAGATTATGTAACACAGAGGAGACAGTTTGTTTTTAGTAACTGTATTGTACTTTATCATCTAAGCCCACCAGCTGTAATACCATCACACCAGCAATGAGCTGCTCTGACTAAAGGTGAGATGGACAGTACAGTACCGCATAGTACATTTACAGTTGGTGTGTATAGTTGACTATATATCTGTATAGGCTCACTCACAATAAGAATGGTAATATTTAAATTTGTGGATAAATGGAAGCTCTTTCCCAGAGATTGAGGTGTAGTTTTTCTCTGTTTTGTTAGATTTACTTTGATCTTCTGCTCCACTCAAGTCATGAACAGAATTTGAGTATTGTAATAAGCACAATTCTGGAAATGTTGAAATAGACTAAATGTCTACAGTATTATAGAGATAGTTTATATATGATATATGTATGATATATATATTTGATAGTAATTAATTCCACAAAGCTTGGTATTGGGCTTTATTTTTTTTATTTAATATATGAATTATATTTGTGAATTGCCAAAGATATTGCAGGGTTTTTTTGTTTGCAGATGACACAAACCTATTTTGTTTCATAGTTGACCAGCCAGTCTTATTATAAATGCAAGAGGTGGTTAGATGAAGTAAAAGGTTTTAGTAAAAATAAAATGTCTTCCGGAACTTCAAAAAGAATGATCAAGTCACAGGATCAGTTTATATTCATACAAGTTCACTTTATTTAAACTGTTGGTTACATTAAGACAAAAAGTGGTAAAAGGCATTGTAGTTTGAAGCAAAAGTAAGTATGTGATACATTGTTTGATGAAATTGAGAAACATGTTCATCAATAATCTAAAAATACTATTTACATTATTGAAAAGAGCAAGAAGACCAATGTTTTTAGATTATTATTAAGTTGAAGACAATCTATAGAAAAGATTTAATTGGATAATGTGAACACAATATCTTATGAATCTTTGTAATTTCTTTGTTTTTTAAGAGGGGGTCAGGTAAATTAAATGACTGCTTTATTTCTATGCTGAAATGCACAAATACGACGTCATCTCCCCCATAGTATAGCCACAATTTTGTTTGATTTGCATCTGGATAGTCATTTTTCCTACAGATTGAGTGTAGGAAACAGATTGTGAGTGTCACAGAGACTTAGGGACTTAGGTATGAGTGAGGGATGATTTTATAGTAGTGTATTGTTTTTTTTTTTAAAGTTAGATTTATTGGCATTTTATTTTTGATAGTACAGTGACAGATAGACAGGAAAGTTAGTTGGAGAGAGAGGGGATGACATGCAGCAAATAGATGTGGGTTGGATTTGAACCCACGGCCACTGCAGTTAAGACTACGTCCATGTGGTAGGTGCTCTATCAGGTGAGCCACTGAGGCGCCCTATAGTAGTGTATTGTTTCCTAGAAGAGAATCAGGTGATGAAAAGATTGGCGTGAGTGGGTGATTGCTCCAGCTTGGTAGGGGACTGGAATGACGATAAGGTGACGCACAAGCCTCATAGCAGGAACCTGTGATTTCAGTCAATTAGCAATCAACTATCAGAGCACTGGGGGAAATACAGGCAACAAAAAAGTATGTCTATGTAAAAGATGCTGCATGAGATCAAACAAGATCATTCCAAAATAGTCAGTATTCAGTATGTTAAATGTTTTTATGTGAGATCTGAAAAAGTATAAAATGACTGCGAAAAGGTAGTAATAGTTTTGTGATTCCTAAGAAATACACTGCTCTTGACCTCATAAATGGCAGATTGAGATGCTTGGTGCTGATAGGTAAATACAACCAAATGACAAGAGAGCTGCCATTTGCTTGCCAAATTTTCACTAGAGTTGGACATTACATATTGATTTTTGAATCAGAGGGGACCTTGTGTATATTAACTAAATGTCTTAAGATGGTTCCTTTTGTTTCCTGGAACAAACTGCGGAAATATAGGTTCACAAAAAGCGCAGCTGGGAACAGCTTGTGCAAGGCTCTGAAAGACGTCAGCAGAATTGACAGCTCATTATTTCAGCTGTAAGACCACTATTAAACTCTTCTTCACAACTTCAATGGCTTTTTGTCATGTTTATGCTGAATCATTTAGACTGCCCAGGAATGGAATGGGAACTGAATAGACAGCTAACTGATAAGCACATTTCCTGCATCTCAAGCATGTGAAGGTGAAACATCTCTTTGATAGAATTCAAACCAAAAAGTATTTGTTGGTGACTTATAATTTGAAAGTAATGCCCCTCACCTTCTAGACAATGTTATTGTCATACCCCCACAATGCTACAGGGTGTCTAGGACATGCTCAAACATGCTTGATATTTGCTTTTTGTCCTCTGCTGGGAATGGTCGAATCAGAGCTGTCAAACTGTCACTCTGGCCAATTAAAGTAAGGTGTTAGCAGCAAAAAGGCATCTGGCCAAACATAACTATAGAACTAATGGTTCATTGTAAAATGTAAACACTGTGAGCATGATGACTCAGCTGCAAGATACATACAGTACCTTCAGAAGATAGGGAATGGGTCCTCCCTAATATTTTTAAGACCTAGACAAAAAAAGGCTAGCTAATTATGTACATAAACAAAAGGGATGCTTCACTTGGGAGTGATAACAGAGCTGAACAGTGGTTAATATTATGCCACTCTAAAGTGTCACTCCTTTTGCCATTATGCTGTTATACTGGAAGGTATTATAATTCATTTTTGCCAATATCTCCCCCCTAAAAGTCTACACACTGGTCCCTTAATAGCAAAAACCCTTTCTCCACTTACACTTTTATCTGTAACATTGATGACTGTGGGTGGTACAAACAGGGCCTGCAGCTGCAGATCAGTGAGTGCGTAAGCAATCACACCTCTCCTTCCAGCAGGAAAGAGTTGGCTGTCTAAGCACAAGGCTTCCTGCCGCCTAAATTAACCCAATAGTTCTTTTCCTGCCAGACTGTTTCCTGAGTTAATGAGCCATTGCTAGCCTGTACAATGGAAATGTGCAGCTGCAGAAACCTTTCTTCAAGTGTTCACCAAAAATGTTTGGTTCTGGCATATCATACCACTTGTTAACAGCATGCAACTCGTGTTCTACTGACAGGTACTGATTCTTACTGGTGTATGCCACTTATACATTTTTGTACAGTGCCGTTGTATGTCACTAATAAGCAGATAACCAATTAATGTAGTTGATTATTTTTATTTATTTTGCATTCCTTGAGCCCCACATGATTATAATCATTCTTAGTTATCTATTACTCACTTATTCACTCACTCACTCATCCCTACTCTCTATCTCTCCGTCACATGCAGTGTTTACCCTCCGACCAGTGGGTGGAGTGGATTTAGCTACACTTCCTGCACAACAGGAAACAGAGAGCAGGGTTAGAGAGATGGGAAGGGCTCAGAGGAGTTGATGGATGAACTCGTTTTACCCCATTGTCTCTGCTTTCCTCGACAGGTGCAATTGAGCCTTTTAAACAGGATAACAAAAAATAGTGCAGTTGCTTTTCTGTTTGTTTTCAAGAGATTGGACATTATTTTGGTGTTGAAGGTGTTTTTGGCTTGTACTGTATATGGACAGGAATATGACTGAAAGCGTCTCTGCAACAAAACTGCAATGTTCTCATTACAGATGAATAGGACAAAGAAGTATTGGTGAAGGTATTTGAAACAGTATGGACAATACTGGGTACTGCTGCTATACTACTGTATTGATTTACACAATATAAAAGCAGTCTACAATGACTAAATACTGTACATGTTCAACCCCAACCATTATATCCTACTGTAATTACTTTAACTGATCAATAAATCAAGTCTTGCTTGTTTAAGCATATTACGTTGATCTCAGTGAAGTTCTGTCCCTCTCACATACATTAAATAACATCTAGCAATGTGTATTTCAAAGAAAGAAAATGTGATTTGCAAAAGATTAGAGTCCATTATCTCACAGCAGAAAGTAGACAATGAAACTGGGAAATTCACCTCACATTTTGTTCTCATAAACCGCTGTATAGCACAAGGTCGCCAATTTATTGTTTAGCACTGAAAGGAGGTTGCATTTATATCATACATTGATAGTATGATAGTATAACAACAGGTGGCTAACTACTCAATTGAATTCCGTATTTTCCATTCCATAATTCCATATTGGATTTGCACTCTGAACGCAGTGGAGTCCTATGACATAAATGAAGAATTTAACTTGTCATGTTTCCTATAATTTCTCACACTTGATAGATGTCAGCATTTTAACTTTTTGTACTGTTGTAACTTTCAGTGAGGTCTTTGTTAAGGTGTCCCACGGGGCTCTATTTTGGGGCCCAGTTTACTTAACCAACATGCTGATGACACTGTCATTTATACACATACTCCCTCCACAGAAAAAGCAGTAAAAGAGCTTCAGACTGCATTACAGTCATTCACTGCTCTGCATAGTTTAAAAGTAGTATTAAATGCTCAGAAAACAATTGCTTCCATGCTGTCAGTGTTTCTGGTGGTTCTCTGTGGAGGACACATGGGTGTTTGTGGCTTCTTGTCCAATCTGCTCCTAACATAAGTCTTATCACCAAAGCTCTTTAGGTCTCCTCCAACCTCTTCCAGTATCTCATGGTCCCTGAGGTACTTGGAATCTGTCTGCCTCCCCTCAGGAGGTAACAGTCATTCTGTCTGTTGTTGACCTCTTTTACTAATCTGCATATTTTATCCCTCTGCCCAAGCTCCCCACTGCCAAAGAGACTGCAGAATTGTTGTTTTCTGCAAATTGATTTCTTCAATGTCTTCTGCCTGCACGTCCTCCTCAGAGACCTTGTCTCAGACAGGGGGCACCTATTTACCTCCCCTTCCTGGGGATGGAAACAGCCCTGCGGTGTGTCGCCTCTTATGCTCCTTAACCTTATAGTCAAAGCAACTGTTGTGGGTCAACTATGGCCACAACACTCTTCCTACTTCTGCCACTGCTCTGTCCCACTTCCAGTACTCCCAAGATTATCAACCACCACTTTTTCCAGAGCAGGAAAGAGAGGCCAATGACCCCTTTGTCCAGGCATTCATCAGACACAGCCACTGCTGGCTCAGGGCCTGCTCCACTCTGAGAGTCATCTAAGAGCTGCCAACCAGAGATGCTCCACAGAACCGGTACACGCTGGGTCAGCGAGTTTGGCTCAGGACTTAACTTCACGGTTAGAGTCCCAGATTTGTTGGCCCATTCACCATCTCTGAAGTCATTAACCCTGAAGTGGTGCATTTGTGCCTTCCACATCCCTCAAGGATCCATCTTCCATGTGCCCCACATTAAAGCCCTCTGCAACCCACCTCCAGGCCCCCACCTCTGGTCCGGTTCATTGATTGGGAGTCTGCATATAGAGTCAAAGGGCTACTCAAGTCAAGACATTGAGGGAGGGGTTTCCACTATCTGGTGGACTGGCAGAGCTGTAGCACTGAAGACCACTCTTGGGTACCTGCTCCCAGAACTCTGGACCCTGCTGTCATTTCAGAATATGCCACTTCCACTGTCCTCCCTTTTGTGCCAGTAGAATCACCTGACCTTCTCCTCCTCCCCATTCACCTGCTCACCTGTTCCCCAGTCCCTGAGGCCGTTTCCACTTGCTCTCTGGCAGACTGTCCTTGTGCCATGTGCCATAGATTTCCAGTGCTCTGTTCATTGCTTGCCTGTTTTGATCCTGATCATGTTTTGGATTTTACCTGTGTTTTCTGTCCCAGCCTGGCCCTTTGTACTTTCATTGCATGCTTGGATTTTTGTATCCTTTTTTTTTTTTTTTTTTTTTTTTTTTTTTTTTTTTTTTTTTTTTACACCTGCCTCATGAGTTGTGCTCCCTTTTCTGACAACTGTGAAAATAACATATCTCACCATCACTAATGTACTAAGTTTGTTTATGTGGAAAACAGACAACAGAGAAAGGAAAAAACATAAAATGCAGAAAATAAGTAAATAATAATAGTTATGAAGGAGACTGTGCTTTCAAGGTTTTAGCTTAAAAGCACAGTCTCAACTTTAAGAGAACCAACAGTGACAATGTAATTTTATGATGATATTTAGCATTTTGTGCTTGTTGTAAGGAGTGAAAATTTTATTTTATTTAGTATTTAGAAGTTTTATTTGATGATGCAGTTGTAGTCACTTATAGATTTATTATATTTTATTCAGATGTTAAAGGTTTATTTTAAGTGCTGTACCACCTGTTGTATTTTGAGAGTATGTATTATGCATCTTGCAGGAGTTGTCTTCAACTTGATTACAAAATAAATGATATTGAGGGTGCACATCCACATGATAACATATATGCAGTAATTTCACAGCAGTTCTCTGTAGATTTATTATTGTTCATTTTACATATTTAGACTAGGCTGCAGATCAACAATGCCATCAGATGAGCATCAAGCTAGGTGTTTGTTTGACTTAGAAATGGAGGTGTATATTATTTCAAGTCCTGTTCCAACACATTGGCAGCTATCTGGTTGTCTGAGATATAACAGCTACATGTGTAAAGATCTGTTTGTTCTTGTGTTGTAACAGGATCAGTTGAATGCTCTGCTAACGCTTAATTTTGATCTGCAGATACAGACAATGTCTGGGCATGTCTGAATTGCCATGCAAGAATAAAAGCAACAATTCATCTGTCACGCAGCTCAGAAGTTTTGTGTATTGTCATGCTGACAACCACTCCTTTGCTGCAGATTTGAATTGAAAATAAAATAAAGAAAAACAGAACTTAAATGCTTTGTATTGACAGACAGCAATTGTTTCCAAACTCAGAAGGCATTTCAAATAAAAATAATAATTAATTTGTTTTTGTTTTGTTTTTTTAAATCAGACAACAAATTTTGAGACTGCAGATTTATAAGTAAAGCATTATTCTGCAAAAGAGAGCAGTTGCATCCACACACAAAACATTTCATTGTGTTTCCTTTGGCATTATTATTGCTTGAATGCCTTTAGCTTGTTCATACCAGTCATCAGTTGCTCAATAACATACCAAAAATACCAAGGCTGACTCACTTCTTTATAGGCGGCAGAGAAATGAGAATTAAGGTGAGGCTGCACTAACCTTTACTTGTAGTATCTTAGCTGTTTAAAGTGTCTGCTTAACTGTTTCTGCAAACAATAGAAATTGAAACCTTCCACCAACCTACTGTATATTTTGCATTTTTCCTACAAAGGAAAGGATGATTTGACATACCAGAAGTGTTGCTTACACACCTAGCATCATGCAGAGGACAATCTGGGTGTTTGATTTGTCCTAGAATGTCAGCGCACTATCACAGGATCACAGCTTGAAATGACTTTGTTGTAGCGAAAGGCTTTGTGGGAATAAAATGACTTTCATGCAGGGAGGGAAGTGACAGAGAGAGAGAGAAGTCTTTATCTGAAGAAGTTGTTTGATTACTTGGTACACATAAGTTGATGTAGGCCGTAAAGAAAATTTCTAACAGTGGAAGTTGGGGTCTTACATTGTGTACAGCCGTTCCAGCCAGACAATTTGATAATCGAGAAGGACAACATGCAGATACACACACAGAAACACCACTGGAACCCAATGAAAAAATATGAATGCACGAAAGTGGAAACATTACTGAGAAGCTAAGCAGTTAAGTTCACCATGTTCATCTTATCAAGTCATCTGAGCAGCAGAGAGGGATTTTCAATGAGTGTGGGATAAGTGATGCGTTGGGCCTGATAATGGCCCTCTGCGATTAATGATAGCCTATGAAAATTGGTGAAAACTACAACCCAAGATATTTTCTAAATTATAATCCTAAAATTGTACTCAATCAGTTTGTACTTACCTCTCCTCGTAGTATGTTTAATTTTTTATTGGCAGACTCAAATCATTCACTGCTTACTACTTATATTTACCAAAAAATATGATGGCAACGTGACGTGGACCCCTGCGGAGATGTGGCTGCAGAAACCATGACTTGCCGAGGCTGCAGACCACTAACCTCTCACTAAGTGCCCCAGCATTGTGTGGCAAGCTGCTCACGCCATGTTTCGCATAAAATCAGATTGTGGTTGCACATGGCATGATGGGGGAAAAAAACAGATTACAGGCTTATTTATTGATTTAATGTGAACATGTTTGGCTGCACATTTTGGGACCTGTAGTACCAAATTGCAATTGCTGCGTCTGTCTTCACAGAGATGGCCCAAGGGTCAGATCTGTTTTCGTTTCTCCAAGCTGCCTTTGGTTGCTGGAGATGGCCTGACTGCAAGAGAGTGAAAAACATAGTGGCCAGGCTCATGCAGCAGCACTGAAATTATCATGTGTCCCAAGCAGGAGCTGAAGTATTCTGCTTTGCTTTAGTTGTCATTGAAGTGAAAATTAGCATATTCTGCTCCACTGAACATTTGAATGTCTTTACACATGCCATCTGGTATTCAATGAAAAGCACAATGTTACAGTGCACCTCAGTCCTCCAGGAGTATATGTGGATTTCACATGAAGCACATTCATTGTGTATTTTTGAATGACACTGTCGTGATTGGCTATGTTGTAATTTCAAGGTGATTGTTGAGATGATGTGTTTTCCTTCTTTTTTTTTTTTTTTTTGCTTTGTCACGCTGTGTTGTGTCGTGCTGTTGAAATCTGTGTTGTGTGTTGTGCTGTGTCGTGATGTCTTGGGTCTGTGTTATCCTGAAGGACTTATCAAGGCAGACACTGAGACAGGCTGCATTACAGCTCTAATGAAATCTGTCAGCACTGGCTGCACTCAGGGGCAGCTCAGCTCGCAGTGCAGCAGCACTACTTACCACCACACAGGAGAGGGAAAGAGGTGGTGGGGCGGGCGGGGGCACGAGGAGATACAGAGATAGGTAGAGATTTAGCAGTATTTATGTGTGAGGTGGTGTGCGTGTGTGTGTATATGTTTGAGTAATTACACACTGAATAAAGCGCTCCGCCATGCTGGGGTGCCTCACTCCAGTGGCTTCAAACCAGAGGAGCAGACAGCCACAGCCTCCCTGCTTAGACTGACTGGGGCTGAACAGAATACTAATATGAACAAGAGGCATACAGACGGAAAGACAGAAGAGAAGAGGCAGAGTGATGAAGGGAGTGGGGAGGAAGGAAGAGGAGTGCGAGAGGAAAAACACTGGGAGGGGTATTAATGACTGGGTGTGATAAGAAATACTAAAAAAAACTGACTAAGAAAAGAAAATGGTGAAGTGCTGGGGTCATGAAGTTGAAGCATGAATTATAAAAGAGAAAAAATGCCAAACATGAGTGAGTGAAGGAATTACCAGAGCATCCCGCAGCGATGTTATGTTTAGTTGAGAGACATGGTCACAAAGGCTACGTCTTTCTTAACAACATCACTGACAAATAACAGTATTACAGTTAGCTAATGCAACTGTTTTGGAGTTTTTAGGCAAGAAACTGCATCAGACAAAGTCTGGTATGTATATTAAAACACCATGTTGGCTGAAAATGCACACAGAAGACCTTTAAATGATTACAAATGGCCTTTTAAATATTTGCTTTACACTATTTGTCAAGGAAAAATTTGATGCTTCTTCTATAAAACCCACCATGGAAAATCTAAAGATTTTGGGATTCATAAAATATCTGGGTATGAGTCATTAAAATAGCTTAAATATTACTTACAGAGACATGTGACCATGAGATAGCCTGTGAATTGGCAGGGAGAAAAAGCAGCCTGGGGTATTGTGCTGAATACAAATCCTGATGTCGTCTCACTCCCTCACTGTGTCTGTTCCATCTAGTGTCTCTCTACAGATGACCACTGAATGCAATTCATGTTTACAATTCAATAACAAAACAAAGTGATTGTATTTTTCAGGTCATATCCACTAGGGTAACTAGCAAGCAAGGCTGCATAGTAAAGGCGAGAATACGACATCATGCACACTGCTCACACCACATGATATTTAAGGAACATTAGCATGCCATTCATTTTCAGAATGCCACATAGACACCGATCTCTACAGTGGGATGTTGTTGAGCTGCATTCCCCGAATACCAAAGCAGGTATTTTCCGTTGTTAATTGATTCCAAACTTTGCCACAGTTCTCATGCAGAGAGTTTGCACTGTGTGACATTTTCACACCAGGGATGGGTACGTTACATTATTGGTGATCCATTCTCTGTCTGTCCTGACATTTTGTGCCCTATTACCAAATGTGGTCCTTCACTTTTCATTAAAATGTCTGTGACTGAATTTGTGCTGCTTGATACACCTTTCATCCCTACTTTCTGGCCTTTGTTTGAGTTGTGTAGCACCTCGTGACGATCAGTGCCCTCCAGGTGACATTACGGTGGCACACATTATGCAACCCCAAAGCAACACTGTAAAAAAAAAAAACAAACAAAAAAAAAAACAGCTTCCCTCTTCCACTTGATCTGTTTGTTGTAGTCTTTCCCAAAGTCCAGGTGAAGCTTTGAAATTCAAATTCATATTTACCACCAACCCCCTTGAACTAAAACTGATTCATCTTTAGTTACTCATCACTATTGGAGGATCGGCATCACTGTAGTGCCTCTGTTCTCTTTTGAATTGTGATAAAAGAATATCATATCAGACTTTAAATCAATCAAAATGACGGTGTTTAGTGAAAATGTGCATCAGCGCTTCCTATGTATGTTTGTTTAAACACAGCTGTAACACACACAAAGAGGCATGTGGCCGTGTTATAAGACAATGGGTCCCTGGACCAAGGCACGTAAAGTAACCCCCACAGCTATTCTGCTGTCAAACACATTTAATTTACTTTAGCCATTTTATTGTAGAGGTACTGTTGGCTAAGGGTCTGCTGTGCAGCTGTAGGGAAAAAGGAACAAAAATATGCTGGAAAAAATATGATTACGCTTGAGATCAGCTTATACTCAGTGTTAAGGATCTGAAACAAAAAAGTTGAGGTCTGGCTTTGGGGCCCCATTAGCCCATAGGCTTCAGGACCTGTGCCTGGTAGTCCTATTCAGTAACCCATGCTAAAAGCGCATTATGGCATTATGAGGCTATCACTGGTATATTTGTTTCTGCTATAATAGATTTCTTCTGGTGTGGTCCTACTCAAAGGTGCTCTTTGATTCTGAGAGGCTGTAGTTGCACTTATATATCTGGCCATGATATCACAGTGTATCTTTCAACAGTTATCCAACATAATGAGAAAATTCACTGTAAAACAAAGCACCAACGGTAATACTACAGGGCCAAAAATCTTTTCTTTTACAGTGTAAAGGGATTGGATTTTTAATGTTCATTGAAATCAATTAGTAGCAAATAGAAAACCAAAAAGAGAAGTCTATTAAGCCACAGCATTATTAGACTTCCTGAGACACTGATGAGTAAAACTTTATCAAATAATGTCATTGAGTCTCACCATGCCTTCCTGCAGAGCTTGTTACCATGACGAACTCCACCAATGTAAGTCACATCACAGTGCGTTTGCTTTAGATCATCATAACCCAAGTTTGGCTTGGTTCCTGTCACAGTATCCGTGGTAACACTCACACACAGATGATGTATCAATGACCCCTTTATTCTTAAGGTCCCCTCTGTCAACTACAGCTTCCCATGCTTATGTAAGTCACTGCTAGTGCTGGCACTGCAGCATTTCAACACTCAAAAATGAAATAAAATAAAATCCTTGCTTGGCAAAAATGATGATAGCAATGTAGTATACAGATGAAAAAGACTTCAGACTATGAGTGGTGGTGATTATGTGGAAATGATAGTGAAAATAATATGGACAACAATGATGATGACGATAATTATGATAACAAAATTGAAAGAAAAGAGCCAAACGTCTCAGACTGTATAGACAGTAATAATCATAAAGATAAAAAACATTATTAAGATGACAATATTTTTTCTATACCTATTTCTTTCACTGATGAAAGCTGTTATCTGGCAAACTGTGATTATTTATGTGTTCATATATGAGAAATATGCAAAAACCATGTAAGTATGAACATACATGTTTGCATTATAACTTGGTGTTGTAATGATGTCACAATGAAAACGTAATACTGCTCTTTGAACTGTTGTAATGTGGCACAGAAAGAGAACATGAAAGTGGATGCCAGTGTTTACATGCTGATGCAAAACCTTGACTAATGCAGGGGGTAAAGTTCAGTGTTGCAGTTACTTTCCTCTCCACTGTGGCCAAGGTCCTTACAGCCACACACAAACACACAGATGCACACACAGAAACAGATACATACACACACAGACACTTTGTCAAAATTCATCATGTCCAGCCACCAAGCAACACTAGCCGCCCTTGTCCCATGTAGCTGTTACTTAACACTTCTGTTCGACACACATGCACAGATATGCACAAACGCATTGCAAGTTCACAGATGCATTCTACACACACATTCACACTATGTCCTTCTCCCTCTCTTTTTCTTTCTGTTGCACCCACACTCGCATTCACAGTAGAACTGCATTTACAGTACTGCATTCAGCATAGTCTTGAAGTACTGGTACTTTCACTCAACTAGGCCCACATTTCAGGGAGGAATTTAGTACATGTGACATTATATTACAGTAATCTAATGGTTAGTTTACAAGAGTAAAATTGTAAATAAAAATGTGATTAAAATGTGGTTAATGTATATACTCAATTATATTCAACTCCATATTTCAACAAACAAAAGGTCCTTCCAGGTTAATGCAGCATTATGGGAACTATTTTTAAGTTTTGCTATTGCTACTTAGCCAATGTTAGCATTAACAGCGGCTTACTTATCGTTCTTGCGAAGAGCTGCAGCCATCATTGCATTTATAATACAAGAGGTTATAATACGCCCTCTGAGCAGTGCTACTTCAGGGCAGACTGGAGACTTTAGTGACTTAGTATCGGAAAGGGACGAGACCGGCTAACTAGTCCAGAGCTAGCTGGTTAGCATGCTAATTTCAGTAGAAGAAAAGAAGTGATAGAAATGAAAGCAAAACAACAGTCTTGGACTGAAGGGATGAAGTTAGATGCCGAACATTCAATGTTAATTCTGGTAAGTAAACAGCGGTAAATGCTAAAGTTGGCTATGTAGAAAGAGCTACATTTACATATAGCTCCTTTTAATTTAACAATCTTAAAAGGACCATTGATCAGAATGAGTAAGTACATTTTCCTGGCAAAAATTTGATTGCAGAATTGAGCATTTTTTTGCTACTGCTGCAGACACATATACACACAGTGCCAGTTGCTGCCCATCATCTGCCCTTGCTGACTGCTCTGTCCTCTCATCCAGATGGAGTAACGTGTAATTACAACCAGTTAAGCTGCCCAGAATCCTCTCTGACTCTTCTAAGAGCTTGAAAAGATTGTGCTGCTCTTTCCAATCTACAGTCTGTCTACTAAAGGTCGCACTGTGTTCCTTGTATTCTCTCTCTCCTCCATCTTTTCCTTTTTTCTCTTCTGCACACCTTTCTGTGGCTCACTTCCTGCAGAGTAACAACAGACAGACAGAGGCTGTTTGAGGACTGACCCATTTTTGTAGGTAGAATCAAATAATGTTTTTGTTCAACATAACATCCAAGTGGACTTTTTCCAGCATCTGCCAAATATATGCTAAATAGTTACTGTTGAAGAGAGAATTTCCTACAACATGTATAATACGTGTGCTGGGTGGACTGTCAGTGCCCCTTTCCTGAACCAGGGGCTTTCTGATGTGGTGAACTTTCCTCCACTAACCACAGGGTTCAAGACAACAAGCCTCTGTATGTTGTCTAGCCAGCTGCACTCCACGTTTTAATGAGGACACATGTAGTTCGGTAAACAGAGGTGGGAGCCAGATGATGGGTTAAGGGTACAGAGGCGGCTCTTTCCCTCTAGTGCGTGGGTAAACACAATGTGGAGCAGGTCTGGATAATGCAGGCTGCATCAGGCGTTGTAGGTGACAAATATTTACAAACCCAAGCTGACTCATTAATCAAAGAAATTAAAAAAGCATGGTGAAATTACTCAGCTATGTGTAATTGTGGGGCTATCTCTGAAGCATTATATCAGCGGATGTTCAGACACTTACATGCTGCAATCACAGCGTGTCGGATTGATATTAAACTGTATGTCAGATAATCTTGATATATGAAGGTTAAACCTCCATGCCTAAAAAAAAACCATTTCATCCTCTCACGCTGGCTCTTCAGTCATCTCAGAGGTGATGCCATATTGCCGCTTAGTGTGGGATTAATTTGATTTAGCATGCTGTGGACAAAGTGAAAGCAATCTGTGGTGACAAAAATGCCTTTTTAGAAACAGTTTGAACCAGCAACTGCCCATGACTAAGTATGATAGACTGTAGAGAATATAACAATAACAGGTTGTGACAAAGTTAAAACAATCACACTTCAGCGTTGAATGCCAAGAACATTGCACCCTCCCCTTTCACCTCTCTCTGTCTCTCTTCTCTCTCCCTCCAAATAGTTATCCCTTATGACTCAGAGCACAGCAGAAGCTCAACTGGATATTGAGGGATAATAACAAGAACAAAGACCAGTGATGTCACTGACATGTATGTATGACGTTGACAGTGAAAGGGACCTCGGAGAAATATCGGGGAACATCTGTCTGATGGATCATTATCATACATATTCATGTATGATTTACTGTAACAGGATTTTTGTTATAACATAAAAAAAACATAAATTGCAGATACATACGGAATAGCAGATGCACATAATGTAACAATGATTCTGTCTGACAGTTCATTCATACAATAAAATGGTGTCACGGTCACAAGATGAAGAGTCTACAGTCACCTTAGCAGCTCTGTGACTCTGTACTTAGGCATAGCAGTGCTTTCAGCTAAATTCTAACATGTTAGCATGTTCTTAATGACAATGTTAACATGCTGATGCTTAGCAGATTTAATGTTCATCATCTAAAGTGTGTGACTATGGTAACATTTGCTAATTAGCTCTGGAGACAAAGTACAAGACATTTACTAAATCACACCAAAACTGTCAAGTTCATGATAGCGCTAATGGAAATTTCATCCATCTGATAGTTGATGAGATATTTCAGTCTGGGCCGCAGTGGTAGACAGATCATCCCACTGTGCTTCTAGCAAGGCTAAAAATGTACAGCTTTCCTATTTGAGCAGTAAAAATGGCCCCCGGGCCATCCAATGAGCTGTGACAGACTTTGAAGTTCATGATTTCTGATATCATGACAGTTTCAAGTGATAGCGGTGCTTCAACACAGGCTGTCATATCAGCCTGCAGGTACCAGAGGGACTTTCCCCGAGGGAGTGGTCCTGTTTATTCCTTTCACTGTTTGTTTCACATTATTGTTTCGCTCTTCCAGCTGCACACAGTCAGTGGGAACCAAGGCCTGAAAAGTCCGCCCCTTCCTCTTCTCCCTCTCCTTTTTTGTTACCATCCCCCAACCCCCTTCCTCTGTGTCAAAACATCCCTAGAAGAAAGGCGATTTTTGCCTCTAAAACTTACCTCATCCATTGTTTTCCAGGCTTAACACTGCAACACCATTAAACAATGACATACTGGATGACGTCTACCTTAGAGTGTATCTTGTAAACAGAAGAGAAAATCCATAGTGTTTGTTGATAGAAAACATTGCCCTAACAGTATACCACCAACCTATGTATTACTACATGATTAGGGTTAGGGTGGAGGTTTGTAGTGGAGGACCTGGGAATCTCACAATGAGGAGAGAACCTGTGAATAAGACTGCTCTGCTGTTGTTGGAAGAATATTTTTCGGTTTCGGTGAGGCTAACTTTTGCTTTTTGATAGGCTTATCACATCCCAGACAAATCTCTGTGCTGCAAGATGAAACTGATATCTTGCAGTTTCATCTTGACTGTGTGTTTGGGAAGTGAGTTTGATGCCCAAAATAGTGCACTTCCTTAATTTCCTTTAACCACACAAAATAGTTAGTTGAACCATAGCAGTGCCCTACTAAGTTCTCCTTTAGGAATATAAAAGAAGGGAGGATCCTGCATATGAATTAATGGTAATAAATGGGAATAAAAACTGATACACACGTGTTTAGTAAGCAGTCTCTGCAGAATGTCTTTAGAAATCTTGAAATCACTCCCTTGCTCACATTTTTTATTATTTCCTGTAAGATAACACTCAATAGGTTATTCCATGCTGTATAAAAATACACTTTCATTTTATTATGGGTCATTTAAAAGCTCTACATGGTGTGTAATTTTTTTTTACAGATTTACATAGTCAGTGAATTTAAAGCACAAGCAGGGAGTTATGTCGGTTAAGTTTATGAATCAGAGGAGGATGCTCACTTCCTGTTAAAACAGGCGGCTCAGCATTCTGCAGCCTTAAGAATGTGACACCATCGACTGTATCCATGCCAATGGAGTGACACAATCGTCATGAAACTCAAAGTTGACTCTCACTTCCCTTATTCAGTTCAATTCTGGTTGACCTGCAACACGACACAGCATGGTATGGGAAAATTACTTTGCACAGCCCTATCTGCCAAACTACTTGTGACAATATTCCATTTTCATGTGACATATCAGCTATTTTACTGCATTTATTTCTGTGTAAGTGCTTCCTGCTGTGTGTTCCTGCTGAATAATCTGTTCACAAGTACTGTGTGTCCTTGAGGTTTTAAGATGTCTTCACTCTCCTACTGATATCGTCTGCAGTCATGTTTAGCTAAAACTGGAAACGACATAAAAGGGCTTTTACAAATTCTGGCATGGTACATTGACATATATGCAGGTGTGTGAAAACTACGCATTTACACATATGGTGGTTGTGCAAGCCAAGGCACATTCACAGGGACATTCCCACACAAGTGTGAAAAATCTGCATAAGCTTTGCAGAGAATATGGTGTCATGTTTAAATATGCCAGAAATTTCATCATGTGGCTATTGAAAAATGGGGGAAATGTGGATATGTAATGTTTTTCTTCGCAGGACTTTAGGACTTTAGAGTTTTTCTTCCATTAAAATTCAAATACCTTTTCACCAGTGAGCCAGTGCATTCATTTTTTGATGACTCTGAACTAGCAATGTGCTACAGCCTTCAGATGATTTACAACAATTTGGGATTCTGGTGCTGCTTGACATGAGTGACCCCAACTTCATCCACACCTTTTTTTTTTTTTTAAATCCAGATGTTCAGATTTTCTTGTGTATAGGTGAATGATCCCCTGCAGGAGGAAGTTCCCTGACTCTCACCTATTCACCCTGTGGGAGAGGCTTCCTCTGGAGCTGGTAAGGGGGAGGCTTCACCACCCTGCGTGTTCAAGGGATTCCAACGATGATTCACTGAGCTTGCTTGCTCTCAAGCAAATTCTCCTCTCTCTGCCTGAGCCGATCAACATTTCACACTCCTCCTCCTCTTCCCCCTGAGTCAGAGAGCCGTCGCTTTTCTCTCAGTGAGTCACAAACGCATCCACAGATATAGATGGCCTGTGTGGGAGGATGGTGCCCCCCGTGCTCAACTGCCGTTATTGCAACTATGAGGTTCATCCAGCCTCCTTTAGAGACTAGGAAAAAAGAAAGCACCCCCACGCTGTATTCATTTGAACTGAAATATGTTTAATGTGAATTGTCTGCAGTATGAAGTTTTGATGTTCTCCATGAGAGTCTTGTCTGTCAATAAACAATATTGTTTTACACGTGGAATTTTACACACCGCTGCACAAATTCAATCTCTTAAACATCACATCCTGATCCCTGGACTATTACAGCTAATGAAATAGCATAAAAAACTCAAGCTATGTTGCATAACATTAAGCTTACGGTGGAATTTGATATGGCCGGTACTAATATTGAGACACCACTTTGTCTCAGGGGTAATTTGGTTTTAATAATTCTGGGATTTTTGTAGTCTTTCCACAGTATTTTTTCACACAGAAAAAAATGGTATCCATGGACACAAAAAAAAGTATATGTGAACACCCATATTGTACAAATATACCCCTTTGTACTTCACACCGAGATGTGATCAGGACTTAATGTACAAAACAGTGCATTAACACCACACACCCAATCCGGACTTCACTGTTGAACTTGACTGGGCCACGGGTTTAAAGTGAGGAAAGGGTGGAACCCTTAGAGTGGAGGAGGTGTGATGGCATCCTTCCTTAAAGGAAGCATATGGATGGTTGTAGAAAGGAAACCAGCTCCTCTAGAGGGTAAAGCAGAGGAAGTCTCATTAATTACAGGAATGTGAGAGATTTATTCACATTCTTTGGGTAGCATAAGTATCTTAAAGACACTATATTCCTGTTAAGCGTGTCTTTATGGAAAGTTTTTTTGGGGGAATATTAAAAAATCTTAGGCAAGTTTTCTCTGAGAACATATAAATGAAGAACCCTTAAAGGGATTTGATTACGTTAGTCACTGGTATTGCCCATCCTATAATATTACCGCTGAGGACTGGTTAATTTGGAAAATGTACTAAACCATTTGCTAAGGAGAAAGCATCTTTGGTGCAGTTTGAATATTTAGTCTGAGGAAAAAGTTGTTTGGTTTTTTTCAAGTAGTCATGGTTTGTGTATAATTAGCTTGATTGCATTTTGTCAGCTTTTGAACAAAAAATTATGTGGGCAGTGAGAAACAGGAAGTGAATGCTTGTTATAATGCAACCCACAAATCAAATTTTCTTTTAATAGGCAGTACATTGCAGGTCCTATTGCCAACATAAAAAAAGGTAAATTTCCAATTCAAAATGTATTTTTTCTACAGCTTTTTTTAGGTGCATGAATAATCAAACATGTTCTTCAAGGACAGAATAATGCCAGTGTTAATTAACATCAAAACTCCTACTGAAATTTCCAAAAGGGATCATTAGAATTATCCAAATGTCCAATATAAAATATTTCATGCTTTTCCTTGTGTTTTCATGGGTTCCCTCCAAAATTGTTTCCTCCTACACTCCAAATCAGATGGACTTCAATCCTAAATTGCCCATAGGTAAATGAGAGGGTGTATTTTTGGCCTGTGGACTGGCAACATGTAATAGGGTATTTTCCTACTCCCCACCCAAAGCATTCAGAACTCCAGTCACCTGCAACCTTGGGAAAAGTGGACCAAGTGAGGACCAATTACAGCGCAATTATCAACATGACATTCAATCATGGAAATACTAGGCTCCAGCACACTGAGCATTTCCAACTGATACACAGTACTGCATGCAGCTGATTGGCAACAGGGAGGCTTATCAAGCATTCACTCTGCTCAAGTGTCCGGAAACCTTTTCAAATCCAGCTGCTCTAGTGTTTGCCTTTTGCTTAGATCTTTTCTGAAGCAAATAAGAAATGTAATTTGATCTTTGACATAGGTGAACATTAACTGTATCAAATAACATACACGATCTGTTTGTGCTGTATTTGGGGGCATGCAGACTACATGGTTATTAAGCTGACTTCAAATCTGCTAAATGGCCAAGGGATTATCAGGATCACTGCACAGAAACAATAACCGGTGCAGATAAGATGTCTGACCAATTGTATTATCTGTGATGTAATTGCTGATGTCCAAATTATATCAGCATCCATTCTCATGAACATTTTCAACATGCAGAGGTCATGAAGTGTTTTCCCACGGTTGTACAATTGCCTACGTATGAAGATCTGTCCTCCACACTATGGATGAGAGTCACACATTCATTCACATTCCCAATTTGTGAACATGGGAACAAACACACAAGGCTACCCATATAAAAAAACAAAGAGTGGTAGGACTAGTGATTGTGAGACCGAGGTGCTGGATAAATTACAAGTTGATGCAACCTAAAAGCAGATAACCTAGATAGTCGTACAAAAAAAACTGATTTGAATGTGATCAGTCAATACAAGCATGTGCCTTATGTTACTTTTGTTCTGTTATATCACTATAACTGCAAATATTTTTTGTACAAAACGTGTGCTGCAATATCCTTTGAGGAATATCTTTGCACACGTGCAGCTTAGGTACAGGCAGGGTTTTGGAAAGGAAAGCAGACGTGCCTTTGGCTTCATCCCACAATCCCTTGGGGTCATCTTCACATCAGAGAGGGGCATCCTCAACTCAGGCTAAGGGGAAGCACGAAGGAAAAGGATGTGTGTGTGTGTGTGTGTTGTGTGTGTGTGTGTGTGTGTGCGCACGCGCACGCCTGCAAAAGCTCTTTAGTTCACAGTGCTGGGAACAGCTGCAGGCAGGACTTCCTGTTCTGCACAGGAAACAAAATGGCGGAGAATGGGAGGCCTGGAACAATGCTGTGAAAGTCAGCCACCACCCAGGTTAGGGAGTGAGGTGCTTGTGAATCACAGGGCAGCAAGGTGAGCATAGCACGCCCCAACGCTGCTTCAGGAACCACGTGTTGGAATACCCCCCCCAGTGGCCTTTGTGTAGAATTCAAAGAAGTCTTTTTCCATGGCAGGTATACGTGAAAGTAAAAATATACAGATCACGTTTGAACATGAAACATGACTATAGGCCCTGCAGTAGGTATCAGGCCATGTTTATCATTCATCTGCTGGAAGGCATTGATGCAACACCAGTTTCTAGCCCTGATCCA
Source organism: Seriola lalandi dorsalis (assembly GCF_002814215.2). Lineage (NCBI taxonomy): Eukaryota > Metazoa > Chordata > Actinopteri > Carangiformes > Carangidae > Seriola > Seriola lalandi. The sequence goes on from NW_019525497.1 coordinate 1,772,221, forward strand.
AAGTAGCTTTAACCTCCTAAGACCCGAACTCTATTCTTTGCTATTTAGGCTGATTGGGACCTGAGAAAAATGATGTCCACATATGAGGACATTAGTTTTAAAGTTCGATTACTGAGTGGCAGTATAATATCCTCATATGTGGTCACCAGGCCCTTGTTGAGAAAAAGTTGGTATTGTGGTCTAGAGAACCCAAAATGTGAGGTCCACATATGTGGACGCCAGGTCCTAGGAGGTTAAATGAACCTGAAATACCTGTAAACCTGTTTAACTCCTACTGTCAACCAAGCAAAGAGCAGACATTCTACAGATTGACCCAGGCTTATAACTACATTGTCTCTGCATTGGCTAACCAGCTGTTGAGTTTCATCTGAATGAAGTATCATCCCTACTTATCTAGCTCCACTACTAGCAGTTAGCTAACAAAATAATGAAACAAACAAAACAATCACCCATTTTCCTTTCTCAGCCACTTTGTCACAGAGAATTCAGGCTCTCTGCCAAAAAGACTTTTGTCATGAGCATTCTCACGTTTCAAAACTGATGAGAATAGCAAGGAGGATGGAAGTTTACAGCTACGTCTTTGTTTTCAGGATGTTACACAGGCACTATATTTAGTCTGTTGGAGATATAATAATCTGCTTTGTGCCTGTTTTGTATCTTTTTGTGGTCCAGGAACTGTCTCTTCTATCTGCCACTTTTCTCCGGCTGGAGCCTTGTTCTCAAATAATTGACATTAATAGGTAACTGGAATAGAGTTATAGCATTTGAGTGCCAGATTTGAAGCATAATTATACCTCTTTATTTCCAGTGGTGCACTAGTGATGGAGTAGAGGAAGAGATGGAGGCAGTGAGGAATTTTAGACAATGGAAATATGTAGGCCAAGTTACTGCACAGCTTAAAAAACTGAGGTATTACATTACGTAACAGTAAATACTACTCCACCAGAGGTTTCCGTACACTTTTTTCCTTTTCCAATCTAACCACCTACGGTCTCCTGATAATGTCCTCAAAAATAGAGGTGTGATAAAGGCAGGATTAGAAAACTCTGGGGGAGTTCACATATTTTGTACACTGCGTCTAACTTCAAAGACTCCATGTTATCATTGAGAGTTATCAGTGAGTTGCCACCTGTGAAAATAGAATTGTATTGCTGGATATATATTCTCTTAAGCTTTTTGATGGTGTCTCTTGGTTTGTTAAAGAGTCCAGAGAGACTCAACTGGATATATTCTCAAACATTTGGAGTCATTGTCCAGGGAGCCAAAACATTTTTACCAGATTTAAAATGCAGAGACAAACTCCTTTAAAACGTGACAAGAAAGCAGATATATATTGTCACATAATCAGATATCTGCACTGCAGGCTCGTCCCTCATCAGATATCTTTGTGAGTGAAATAACAGAACAGCACAAAAGACTGCTGCGCTGTCTCCATCGGCTGAGAAGCCCAGGGGAGAAAATTTTCCAGGTGAGGAAATAGTTAGAAAGAAAAAAAAGAGACACTTTTTTGTTGCCTTATCGCTGTTCACAGGTGGCTTTTACTTCCAGACACACAGCTGTGGTTACATCTCACCTTTCTCTTTACATAACTGGCCTCCTATTCAGTGCTGGGAAAAAAATAGAAAATGATAAAAGGCAGCCCCCTTAGTATAGATAAGTGCGTTTTGAATGCAGAGTGTAGTGGAATCTGTGGCTCAGAAGATAGGAAAAATTATTTCTGCTTGATTTAGAGTCAAAATAATCACATTTTCTAATTCATCAAGCATTCATATCAGTTGAACTGCCAGCAATATAAGACATTATTAGTTTTTAGGTTTAGGATCCATCAGAAGTTACAGTCAGCCAATTATTGGGCTAAAATTAAATGCTAATATTTTCCTCCACTGTTCAAGTTGCATAACTCCATCCTAAATTCATTTCATGGTGTTTCAAACCAGAATTATAGAGCATCAAAGTCTATATCATTATCAAATTTCTCAGTGTGAACATATTCTTACTTTGAAATGTTCTGTTAAGCCTGCACAGACAGTGCAGTACAAACCTAAAGAAGCTTTAAGGAAAGATTGTTATTTCATGCTTGCAAACTTTATCCTCATCATGAACACTAATTGCTGTAGCATGTTTATAAATGTAACGTTTTTTGTTTTTTTTTATTTTGTGTGCTATGCTGCTGTTGAGAGAATTAACTGCAAGTCCCAAACAGAAATTAAGATACGTTTAAAATCAGAACACTCTGCATGAACACACACTAACTGAATATTACAGCAGACTTTTCTGTACTAAGCAAAATCACCATCTTTGGGAGGGCAGGCTTACTTACGTATGCCTGAAAGAACAAGAGAGCCGAGGCATGAGGGCCTGTACAGTTTGTCTCCATTCTCTGCCTTTAACTTGTATCGACCCTGTCACTTCAGCCTCATGACACATATGCAGACATGCACATATTTTATGGGCAGATTTCCAACAGTGGCTCTTTGACCACAACCTCTCTTTTTTGGAAGATAAACATCAGGGGCTTCAGGTGCATCCTACAATCCTGCAAATTTATATAAACGTGACAGGACTCACTAAAGGGAAATGTACCAATATGCTGCTACGTTAAAGAGAAAATTATGATTTTCTTACTAGGACCAATCTTATCCTATAGATTAAGACTTTAACTAGTTTTGTTATCCAAATATGGAGTGTTTAATCATCTGCATTGAATATTTTTGTGATCACTTACGGGCAGCATTATAAGCTGTAAACACATCAATTATCACCATGAGCTGTTTTTGGGAATGTGTTTGCAAACAGCGGCTTGTCGAGCACACATCTAGCAGACACAGAACAACATTAGCATTCATTTGGAGTTGTGTTTGTGTCAAAGTGTGAGCCACTTTGCATGGTTTTTGGTACTGGCCTGGTAGTGTGGGTAGCCTGGAAACAAACCTCATCGGAACGGTGACACTTAGCCAAAACATTAAAGTTACAGGTCATAAAACCCAAATGATGAGCTCAGAGATGCTACAAAGCCCCCTAGAGCTAAGGGGAACCACCGGGCCATGTGATAACTTGACACGATACAAGCTGTCCCTTTCATGTTACATACTTCTCCTTTGTTGCTATAAAAATATCAGCTTGAGAGTTGAAGTGTTAAAATGGAGAGCAATTGAGTTTGATGTTTGTCCTCTTCATCCACACAACTTCACAACTTTAAAGCTCAGTGTAAAAATGGGACTCTGTCCACAACAAGTACTTATCGGTAGAGGATGTACCTGTACAGCTTTTTCATTTTAATTCATCCATAATTGGCTGTGTAGGTGGTTATCACAAAGGTAAAAAACGAAAGAAGTCAGCAAAGATAAACAGTAGGAGTCTTGCTCATCCAATGTTCTAGCCATGACAGTTAATGATTCGGGTAATTTCACTTGTCACCTCAGTCATGTCCTTAAACAGCAGACGGTTGACGGCCTAACTATTGTATGAAGTCATTATTAAAAGCCACACTCTTTTTCTTTAATCACTCTCCGAGTCAGTGTGTAGGTGGTTAGACCGACAGCACTCCTTTGTAATCTGGCAACTGTAAGAAAAGTCTCTGTAAGAATGGGAGCTGGATGTGTGACATTTGAATGCATGTGTACTCAAAAAAGTGAGAATTTCCCAAGTTTTCAGCCTCTTCTCTTCTCCTCACAAGCTGTTCTTGTGGCAGAATCTTAGGTTACCATGGAGACAGAATCACCCACATGTGTCGTCATGATGAGCCTCTTATCCATGACAACACAGCTGTTTCCTCCATCCTTCACATTTGGTACGTTGCTCATCACTTTGCATATTCTGCACAATACCTGAAATAAAGGAGCTTTAGAGCACAACATCCTGCCTGAACTGCTAAACACCTTCACCACTGCTGCCATGATAAGTGGAGTTGTCACTGGTGTTAAGTAATTTTTGAGCAATACAACCACATGCTCACAGGCTTTTACTGTCATCATCTCATGTAGTCTAGCTTTGGGAGAGATACATCTAAAGGAATACTTTCAAAATGAGCATTAACCATAAGATAAATATAACATACATAATATATAATAGATATCATATAGGCCTATTGTTGTTTGAACTGTAGAGGTTATTATATTTTTTTTTACCTTTTTGGAGGTTAAATAGGTCTTTGAACCCATACATATACAGTGCAAAGTTTGGTTCTGGGAGACTGAAGATTCTTCAGCAGCATCTTGTAAGCGTTTACTCTTCGTCATCATCACAAATATGGGCATTTCCACTGCCACTGTTGAAAACAAATCATTCAAACAAGTTATCTCACATAAAACGTGAGTGCACAGCATGACGCAAGTTACGGATACACCTACACAAGTAGATACTGCGTCTGACTACAGAAAGAGAGGAAATTGCAGTGCCCACTCACTGTTACTCCGCCTTGAAGTGAGCTCTGGCCGCTCAGTGTTCCAAGTATTTAGAAAAATGAACAGAGCGCAGGCTGAACTGCCAAGTTTTTACTACAGGATTTATACAACAATTCCAACCCTTTACACTGGTTGTACACTGATAAACAGCGTAGTAGGGTGGATTAAAACACATTTATCAATCATGTAGTGTTTTTAGGTTAGACAAATCTATCTATCTATCTATCTATCTATCTATCTATCTATCTATCTATCTATCTATCTATCTATCTATCTATCTATCTATCTATCTATCTATCTATCTATCTATCTATCTATCATCAAGTTGTACAGTAAAAGGTGGACTCTGCTGTGCTGTGGTGGAGAGCTTTTAAGGAGCGGCTTGTGGTTATTGTATGCCCTTGAACTCACCAACCCCAGCTTCACCTGAGAAGACGTGACGGATCCCAGACTGACTGAATAAGTTCATGCAACAGATCACAATGGCTGCATTAAAGTAATGGTGATGGATGCTTTATGGGCTGATTCAATGAATAACCTCTCAGTCATGCTATACTCTTGGTCAGTGTGCTCAAGGTACAATAAATGAAATGCCCCTACTTTTACATATTTTCTGTGCTTTATGCTTTATAGTAATATAAATAATACACTAATAAAAGGAATATAGCTGCAAGCTCCCATTAGCAGCATCCATAATAATAATCACGCTATTTCTGAACTCTTAAGGTTGTTTTTGTAAGTCCAGACCAGATGCACAGTGCATTTTCATGTTATGTGCCATCCATCCCTGATAGCCACGACCTAACAGTTCTATAATGGAGGCCAGAGTCTGCAGCTGCTAGACCAACTACTTTTCTGAATATATAAGATTGAAGCAACACTGGATCCCTTTAAAAGATGTAAGCCCTAATAACTAATGCCCTTTATAACCTCTCTTTAAACTGAGCATGTCCATATGCTCTCTTACACCACAGACAACAGTATCATTGGCCCACTTATATTGAAAACAGAAAATATTCAGATATAATCACAAAAACGCAATGCTGCAGTCCATCTTTGCACTGAAACAAAAGCTGAGTAATGGTTTAGGTGTTTAGCAAGGGCAAGGCAGACTTAAGAGCCAATTAGAGTAAGGAGACATTGTCCTCCTTCTGAGAACACTTCAGTGGAGGTGACCTCATCTCTCTAAAGGTTTCCTGGTTTCCTTTGCAGGATGATCAGGGTCACATAGGCAATGGATTCAACGGACCATGCAAATACTTTTTGATTTGAAAATTTTCCATTGGTATAAAAACGGCATTTCTGCAGTTGTATTATTTGATCACGCATTTTTAAAAAAATAAATAAAAGAGCCATACTGAGCAAAACTGCAGCATCTCTGACATACATTTGTAGAGATAGGCTTTTAACGGTACTTCAAAATCAATTTTGATTTCCATAGTATCCTCCTCATGGAGAATTACACTTCCACTGCAGCTGTTACAGTAATAGAGTCCATGTATGTACCTACTGCTGTGTCTTTAATAGGCCTACGTCAGAAAAACCTCTTCAGAGACTGAATTGGTGCATTTAAATTTAGACAAATCAGTCTTTTGGTGATTTCACTTAGCATTCTATTTTTACACAAAACAATCAAAATGTTTTAGTTTATTTTGGAGACAAATGTGAGATAGAGGGAAAGGGTTAGTCAAAAAGAACATTTTAATGAGCTGATTTTTGTGCTGCACCTCACATTTTTAAATATGTCAGATGGTTGAGGTTGCAGCCTGAGCTTTTAAAGGCTGAAATAAACATCTTCAAATCTTGGAGAGCATGATGCATGTTTTTATATTACAGCAGTACTGACTCAGTTTTATGCCTAAGAATAAATCACCAAACATTCAGGGACCCAAAAGAGGAGCAACCGGCTTCAATACCTGTTTTCTGACGGTAACACACTCATGTGTAATGCACAATGACATGGCTTTAAATGTCACTGCACAAATCAGGCAATATGTGCAACACAATATATTTGCTAAAGGATTACAGTGTGTCAAGGATGTTACGAAACACACAATAATTTATTGTGCGATAGTATCTCACAGTATCTTACAGTAAACACGCTAATGTTGGAGGTCGGTGTGAGGAGTGCGTGCAACAAAGAGCTAACTTTAAACATGCCCCGACTTACCTTCATTTCTAACAGATTGTTTTACTGCAATGTGCTGTTTGCTGATGTATGTGCTGTGACTTGTACTGCTAAGATCTGCTAATGTTTTGATGGTGTGATTTAATGCTGCAAATGTTGCATAGACTTGTCATGCAAAATCCCTATCCATCAGTCTTCCTTTGTTGCCTAGATGCATTGCAGTAGCTCTCAAGCATTTACTGAAATTCCCATTTCCCTTAGCAGCTTGTATTTGTTGCTCATCGACTGTGTAAACCTAAAACTGGATTTATTCTCACAGAGATTGTGCAGGATTGTTGCTTAAGCTGAATTTACTTTGCAGCTGCCAGTTTTTTTTACATGCATCTCCAGCCACTATATGTTAAGTGTAATATAAAAGTAGATATGTGCAATCAATTTTCCAGGATTTTATGGAAATTGCACTATCCTACAGAAAGCACAACATCATGTTTATATTACTCATCAGTAATATAAACTCCGAAATGGCTAAGTCCCTCAGAAAGGTTTGTTGACTCTGTAGGACTTACCCTGCAGCTGCTTACTGTTTATTGAGCTGCGGATGGGGATAAATACTGTCCTTATAAACACACATGAATCTATGTCATTGCACATGTTGGAGTTTTACGTGATTCACCCAAGAACATCAACACAACAGGCGGATGGTGTTCTTATAGTCATTGTTGCAAACTGACTGAGGGAGGTGTTTGGAGTAGAGATGACATGGAAAATGCTAAAGCTGAGTCATGAGGAACCCAACACTGTCACACATTGCCACCTGGTGGTTTGTATATACTTTATAAAGGAACTACATCAACTTGTTTTTGTATGTACACTCAGTTGTAAACCAAGCAGTCTAATACAACAAGGCTGCAGTGAATCCCACCTTCCAATCAACAGCACACACCACAAACTACATCCATCAAATGATAGCACAGTTTAATCAACACTTCTTTCACATAGTTTCAACAAAAAAACGAACATTATAACCTTCATGAAGGTGGGAGTTATTGCAGACTCCATTAGTTTTAGCTAGGTGTTCCTAATAAACCTACAACTGAGTGTATAGTGAATAATTCCACAATGCTGATTCTATAAAGGGGCAGTGTAAATACACTAGGTTATATATATACTAACTAACGATGCACTAAGATATGTTGCACAGAGTTTGCCATGTTTTGTTTAAATCCTTAAGAAATAAATAACTTACGTATTTTTACAGTAGATCCATTGACTGAAAAAGGTTTGACTAAACATAGCTGCTTCTTTAATACATTTTGTGTTGACATTTTGTGCTTTTATGTGTGTGGGGGTTCCCCTAAATTTTCATAAGACTAGATACCTGTCTTGTGAGTGTGCAATAAAGTTCACTAATGTGATTGTTGTTGCATATGTACATTTTTTTAGCAGATGTTTAGCTTGAGGCATTATCAGAAGTTCATCTTCGTGTTAGTACTCTCAATATTTCTCATTATCCAGTCTTGGTGTGTAAAAAAAGACTGAATGCCCTGATACTGAAAAGTGTTTTCCAGCAAGGGTCCTCACAACAATGTGACTCAGTTCCCGCCTCCGTATATGTGCAGTGAAGCAGGGTTAAATCTTTTGAATGTTCTGACACATCAAGTACAAATATCGACAAAACTAAATGTTTTAGACTTGTAGTTCCTTCAGTGATGTATCACACAAACTATGATCAATAAATATGCAACTGATGTGTCGATTTGGCCTGAAATATAATTGATGATTATGAGGAAGTTGTTATTATTACAATCATTTTTTTTTCTGGTCTGCAGTCCCTCTAATGCCACATCAGCTGAGTGGGCAGTTGCTGGACAATTGTAAAAACCAGTGTAGGTGTGGGCCAGTGTTAATCAGCAGCATCCGTTTTAGACCGTAACAATGGATTTTGACCCTTTGTCACCCGCCTCTCCATAATCTGCGTCAGAGGATAACTTGTTGACCTGACAGTTTCACTCATTAGGTGAGGACCCACGTCTTCCTGACTACATTGTTCTGTAAACGTAGGCTTCAAATGGGCTTTCAAATGATTATGGTAATCATAAATTAGCCACAGAGAAAGGAGGGAAGAGAGAGATAGAAATGGTTACTCTTATTTTACGTCACTTGTACACAAAAACATAGCCACCTTCGCAGAGGGAAACACAAACAGTATAAGGGTACCACTACTACTATTGATAAGAAGGAGGACAATAAGAAGAAGAACTAATTCTCTTGTTGGGACAACCATTCGACTTAGATATAAAAAGTCTTTATTGAATGTGCTTGAAAGAGTTGTTTTACTTTATCTGGTCCAGTTTAGGGTCCTTATTATGATCAGTAAGAAGTGAACAGATGTGGCCAGGAGAGGGATGTGCTTCTGAGCTGTCTGAACATAGTGACTCATTTGTTTGCACAGTCCTCTAAAGGAAGCCCACGCTGCCCTTCCTACACCTTACGGGGGAATCTGTTTTCCAAACACAGAAGTGTTTACATGCAGTGACAAGTTAAAAAAAAAAGAAAAAAGATCCCAATGGAAAATTAAACGGGGCCACTATGTAAACAACAATAGCCCGTGACTCTTTGCTGTAGTTTAACTGAGGAGTTTGACACCCACCACATGCAACCCATGAGTCAGCATGGTTGTATTTATACTGTATGTTCTGTCTAGTCCACATCACAAGGTGAAGATGTGTTTATGCAAGATGCGCTTATAGATTCAACAGTACCACTTGCATCTTCCTCCTGCATGTGTATGTCAATGTATACATTGGTGTGGTTGTTTTTGGATGTTGATTGTGTATATGCGTCTGTGTAAGTATGAGTTTTTTTGTCAAACATAACAAACTTTTACATTATGACTCACCAAATGTGGCAGTACAGTACAACAACAGGCATCTAACGTGAATTTGCATTGTAAGGTCCAATAAATGGAAACATAAACACAATAAATAAAACATCATTCTAGCATTGACTAGAGGTCTCAACTTAGTTTTTGCATCCCAGCTGTGTGTCCAAATGGAACATAAAGAAACATATATATAAAGACAAACCACAATGATGCTCCCTACACAAAGAAAAATCTCCACCTGCCTGTCACACATTAAACTTTATTCACAGCACAAGTTCAAAACAAATGTGACCCATTGACACAGGCAAAACACATGGATAACAGTTTTGGTTATGATGCAGGAAGGACGCCCACTTCCCAGCATCTGCATGAGCCAGGAAACAATTTATCACCAGCACCTTGTGCACAAACATCTGCTAATCTCTTGAAAGTAGCAGCTATTGCAGGACCTGCCTTGAACTAGTAGTAACATTCCCCTCCTTTTCCAGTGAAACACTGGAAAACTGGCCTGATATTCAACCAAACAATAAGTTAGGTCATTAAGGTTGTTTTATTTTTCCTTTACAGCAACAGCAACATCCACTGCAACTGGGCTTTAATCCCATCTTCACTTTATTTACTATGTGCACAAGCTGTCAACCTGTTTTCCCATGTAGCTATATGATCAAATATGACAAGAGGTTACACAGTCATCCAAAACAGGAAGGGATCGAGAAGTGCAGATGTCAGTGGTGTGAGTAGCCATACTTTTGAAGTGTTCTTTTGCCCTCTGGTGGCCTGTACTATAAACTGGATAATTAGTTTTGAGTCTTCAAAATATTTCATTTTCACATTTATTTCTGAAAAAGATTACAAAACTTAAATGTTTGAGTACTCAGTCAGAATTATTGTTTGTTAAAATTCAACCCTTGCCTTAAAGGGATAGTTCAGATTTTTGGACATGAAGTATTATTGTATGAGTTACTCACTAGTGGGTTAGGCTTATTATTAATGTATGCAATTTAGCTTGGACCACAGATGGAGAAATGCTGTAAGCCAACAGCGTTCCCGGCAGAAATAAACAGCAAGAAAAACGGTGAGTCAACAGAAACATTTAGAAAAAGTTTTAATTCCCCACAACCCAATGCAATATATTTCTAACTAATTAGTTCATTCAATAATCGATTAACCAGTACTGTTTTGGTCATTAGAGCAACCAGTTTATAAATGTGTTTACATTTGAATAAAACAAAACTGCTTTTACAAAAATTTGAGAAAATCTTAAGGCTACAGTGTTCAAACAAGACTGATGACCTGTAGCTTCATTGGCACATTTGTGAGAGATCTAAAATTTTGACGTGTCGTCTGGACTTTCAAATAATAAAATGTATTCCGATGAGTGAAACATGAATGAAAAAAAGCATATATAAAAAACATACAGATCTGGTTATTTTTTTCTGCTCCATAGGTGATTTGTCATTCATATTACTTTTCTTAAAATAAACTTCAGTATTATAGTAGGACTATTAGTATTGGGTATTAGTATTAATATTAGTATTATGGACCAGCCAAAACAAAATAATACAACACATTGCTCACCTATGATAAGATACAACTAAAAGCCCACACTACCTCCATTTAAAGGCAGTGGGACCACGATTACAGGTTATAACATATAGTGACAAAAATGTTAATGGTGGAAATACAGAGCTGTAAAATAAAAAAATTAAAAAATGAAAAATACTACAGCTACGACCGCTGCGATAAACAGTATTGGGAAGAACATGAAATCCGCTGGGATGTTCCTAGGAATGTTCTGGCGAAATGTCCACTTAACGCCATGCTACTGATACATATTGTATATGTACTGGTGATTTTATCGTTACATTTGTATATTTTTTTTATTTTCACACCGTAGATTTGCCGTGTATTAATGAGTACTGTTAGTCGGATGGTTGGTTTGAACGGCGTCACGACTAGAACGGTCACCTGGATCTCTGATTGGCTCAGAGCGCTGATCCGGGTACTGCGCTAGATCGAGCCCATTAGCTAAAGGTACCAATATGGCGGAGGTAAGAGGGAAAACAGGGGAGAAGCAATCGATCTTAAATCGATATTTTTAAAATTTGTGTGTTATATTTTTCGTTTTTATATTATCGATTGAAGAAACAATGCTTTTTGCCTGCTGTATAGCGTGTTTCGTGTCATAAATGTTATTTTTATTCTTCTAAAATATGCTTGAATGTCTGGACTGATCCTTCACTACAAGGCCGCTGCGCCTTCGCTCTCTCAGCTGCTTTGGTGTAGCGGCTGTGTAAATTGATAACGTAAATTTAACGTTAGCTTGCTGGTTAAAGGAAATAATAGATTATACCGTGTTTGTGATGAATTGATTTTTATTTTTTCTATTTTGTCTTAATAAGCGACACCTATATCGTAAAGATAATCCAACTCTATCGATCGCAGTGCCGCGCAAACGAAATTAGTGTTTACATTTTTCGATGGATAACGTTAACAGTAGGGTTAGCTTGGTGGCTAGCTAACTGTTACAGGAGCCGACTCTGCATAAACCCTACAGTCTCCCTGTAAATATATATTTTACTCCTATTGAAACGAAAGGAAACATTTTAATCCCACGGTTTAAAACTACATTTTGTTTACAGTTGTCTTCAACATGTAGCGTTCATTCGCGACTAACATATTAGCTACCTATTTCAGGTAACGTTAGCGGTAAATCCTGCCCAACTATTTTCTGTGGTCATTATGCAGTCCCATGAAAGCATTTCTCTAACTTTGCCTGATTTTGATATCCCATGTTAAAGCGTCTCCATTACAGTTGGACCCATGGTTCAACTATTGCATTCATTAATGCTTTGGTTTTGTTCTTTTACAGGCTTCCCTAGGGAGTTCAAGTCCAGGTAAGAAAGCCTCCGCCATAAACTTAATAGAAGTATCTACACTTTAAAACGTACTTAGTTAACTTTATTTGTATTTTATTGAAGTAATTTTGCATTGCAGCAATGTCAGGATGACATTATATTCTTTGCACATAGTACAATGCATCTTTTTTGTGAAAATGACTAAATGTAATTGTAACATAGTAATTGAATTTATAATTTTTATTTCTCATTTGTGTAATAAGACTGAGACATTCATGATTCTTTTTTCTCTCTTTTTACTCAGTTGGCTCTTTATCATCAGAGGACCATGACTTTGATCCAACAGCAGAAATGTTAGTTCATGAGTATGATGATGAGAGGACTTTGGAGGAGGAAGAGTCTCTGGATGGAGGGAGGAATTTCAGCTCTGAGATTGCAGATCTGGAAAAGGTGAGCCACTAAATGCACAAAATCCCACAAAACATGATTTACCTGTGTAAATGTAATGAATATGATTTTAAGTAATCAAATCAGTATTTGTGCATGTAAAAGTGATGCATGTATCATTAATGTGGAAGAGAGCACCATCTTCTTAGTGCAGTAAGGCTGTAAATATTGATGTTGTGGTGTCACTGGGAAAAAAAGGTTTAATATTGTAAGACTATTACAATTGCTGGTGCAACCTCTATTATGATAAGGGGAAGCTGCCTGATTCATTGCTGCAGATGCTAAAATTAATCAAGGTTTAACAAGTTTAAATACACATCCATTCTGTTAGTGGCACTCAAAAGTTGTCTGCTGGTGGAAGTTTGTTGCCTGTTTTGTGTTGTTTTTGTTATTGACTGTTTTAATTACATTATACACTTAAAGCCCAATTAGGGACAGGAGTCGAGAATTTACAATAGCTATACACTCTAGTTTCAAGCTCCTTAAAAAAAATAAAACTAGATAAATCACTATGTCGTAACTGAGATTAGATTAAAAAAACAACAACAAATAAAAATTGTTGTTCTGTTGAAAGAAGTCTGAGCAGTTCTATACCTACAGAGCAACAATTAGGTGAAATGTGTACATTTTTTTCCAATCTGAATGTTGTATTGTAATTTAGATGGGAAAGGGGAGATGCATAAGTTTACTTAATTTATGAAGTACTAAGTTTGCCCCTCACCCCAAACAGGAGGGAAATATGCCTTTGGAAGAATTATTGGCCATCTATCGCTATGAGGCCTCAGCAGGCTCCAGTATAGACAGCTCCTCTGGAGACCTTACTGATGAGCTGCCTGACATGACTTTGGACAAGGTAAATATCTGCTACTGTGATGTGATGATATATGGTCAATAAATAGATTTGGTTGAAATTATGAGAAGTAAATGCATTTATCCTCAATATCTAATTTGGATATTCTATTGCTCACCCTTGGTCTGTCTCATACAGTGGATATTACTCTCTCTCCCTAGGAGGAAATAGCTAAAGACCTGCTGTCTGGAGACTATGAGGAGGAGACCCAGTCCTCAGCTGATGATCTTACCCCTTCAGTCACCTCCCATGAGGCCACCGATTTCTTTCCAAGAACACTTCGATGTAAGTGATAGGTTACACATTCTAAAAATGTTCTGTAGCTGTGCAGGTTTAAATCTTGTAAGGCAGTACCTAATTAAAAAATAAGAAAAATTACTCAAGATTCAAGACATGAATACAAATATTAGAATTAGTAACATGTGATCGTATTTTGTGTTTCAGTGTTGTCTTAACTAAAGCCAAAATGTGCCCAAATGACAGACATGGAATTCTTTTTAGGTATAAGATATTTGGGTTGAGGCTTAGTGTTTGCACTCGTGTCATCCGTATTGAGTGAACATGGACTAACGTTAGTTGGACAGGGCGGAGGGAGGTGAATGAACAAGGGGCAATTAATGAATGCACCCTAAGCATGCACAAGTAATAACCGCATTAACCGAGATGAGCAGGATTAGGTCTGATACTTTTTTTTTTTTAAGTTGACGATCCCTACTTAGTGCTACATCAAATTTTACTATGCTGACTTTGTTGCGCCATATATAAGTGAGAAATGTAAGTGTATTCATGTGCATTTTTATTGCAGTACAGGCAATGGCAAGACCACTTATTACAGTATCAAATTTGATAGTTAAAGACCCCCTCTTACGAAAATCAAATTTTAAATGTTGTTTAAATGTTGTTACCATGTCCACATGGTGTATATGTGTGTGTGTGTGTGTGTGTGTATATATATATATGATACAAGACGTATCATGAGTGAAATAAGCAAGAACCGTACTGTACCAATGACGTTATAAAAAATCCAATCCTGTCAATTTGCCGGGATGGGGGGTGGCCATAAGAAACCCGAAACCTCTCAGTACCGAGAGCGAAAGTTTGCATTAGCACAGCCAAGAACACTGTCAGTTACAAGTTACAAACAACATAAACAAATAAATTATGTTAACTACGCTTACCATTCTGATACGTTTGTTACGTGGCTGAATCTCTCCATTCTTTCCTAAACTAACCATCCTGATTCGCATTGTAAGCGTAGATGTGCTTCCAGCCCCTTTTCAGGGTTTTTTTCTTTTAGTTTTTACTATGTTAAACAAACTATTAATCAGAGCAATTTTACATAGTTTAAAATGTGCCTGGAGGAAAACTTTAAAGCATCAGGCCATAGCACCCAGCCTGAGGCACACTACTGGAATTCATTGTGTGTCAAGGTATTTACCTGTTGTTGTTGTTTATCTTGTCAGCCAACGCCATCTCCGATGGCGATAAAGAGTCAGAGTGTGATGAAGATGGCCCAAGCCCAGAGGACTCTAGAAAGGTAAATGACACATCTAATTTTTGGAACACTTTAAGTAAACACATTAAGTTTACTTCATATATTAAGCTGAATCTGTACTATTTTTTTTTCTTGGTTTAAAACATGGTCTGCATTCTTCTTAATTTTTTTTTTAATAAAGGAAATAATGGTGGGAACACAGTACCAAGCAGAGGTTCCTTCTTGCCTCTGTCACTACAAAGATGGGGAGAAAGGTGACTAGCGCATGTGTGCCTAAAATGTTCTTTACTTTTTTTGCAACGTTTCTATCCATACAAGCAAAGACGAGATACACAAAGTGACTAATCTTTCTGTAATGTACTTTTTTATGCAGTGTATGAAGATGAAGATGAGTTATTATGGAGCCCAGGTACATTGCCAGAAAACAAGGTGAGGAGTTTTCTGTCAGAAGTATTGTCACGGACCACGGATGAAAAGACAGGATGTGACAAACCAGGGATGCATGTTCGAGACAATGAGCAGGTCAGTCATGTCTTTATTTATCAAACCGTTCATGTATTAACACAGTGATGAGTGTGATATCAACAATGTGTGTGAGCTTATGCAGTCAATGTATATTTTTTTAATTATTTTTTACGACATCTTGTATCAATTTAACTTTGAATTCTTAACATTATTTCTGAGTTCTTCAGATTATTTGTTTTTAAGGTACATGTTATTAACTTTTGACAATATTCCATTTTTGACCACTCCACTCTTTCCACATAGGCTTTGCATGAGCTTGTCAAGTGCAACTACAACACCCGTGAAGCACTAGAGAGATACTGCAGCCATGTAAAGTCTTCAAAAGGTAAGCAAAGGAAACAGGTCCTACATGCCTGCTGTGTGAAACTGTCATTTCTGACATGAGGCAAATGTCCTTGGTACTTTGATCACAGTTAATACTGTGGGCTGCCAGCCCTATCAAAAAGAACAATAATGGCTTCAACACAACAGAAATTGCCAAATATGATTCTCTGATGGGATAATTGGAGAGCAGACTACCTGTAATCACAGAGTATAACATTTTCAAGGGTCCTATGGCATTAATACAGTTGTGATATAACAGAATGAACAGAATATAGACTTCCATCTAGGTGTAATTTGCTTTACTTGACAGTCAACATTTTACTAGGTAGATGACAACATAGCTGCTGGATGAAGATTATGAGGTTTTTCAAAAATCAATAGTTATTCTTCTGTTGGATCAAGAATGTCCACAGGAAGCGTCGGGCCCATCCAGTTATTAGTTTTCAGAATTTTTCGCTTGCATATGAGCAGGCAGATGGAGGAAGTCAGGATTTTTATATTAAGTACAAAAGATTTTCATGACACATCTTTTAAAGAACACCTTAAGGAAAGAGGAAAAATAATTAAATCCAAGTAAAATACATTTGTAAATTAATATTTGAATTCAGAAAGGAAGTTAAATGTGACTGACAACAATCCCATTTTTAAAATGAAGTCTCATGGAGTAATTTCTTATTTCTATTCTTATTTGGATCACATTAATATTCATATCTGAATCTGATACATAATAGGTTCATGGCAATGTGACTGCAGTCTAAACTGTAAATCAGATTCGGTGAAGTTTCTATATCAGCATGAATGTCTCGTCGTACTGGGAGACTGTATAATCCCCCTTGTAACAATCCCACAGTAAGGATAAATCAATTAGAATCAGGTGGTCAAAGACCTCTCAGTCAATTTGGCGGTGATGAAAAGATTTAGTTGATTGGTGGGTTCATCCTTTTGTTTACACATAGATCACTTGATTGCACCAACAATATATAAATGTTTTTTCTGGTTTCATTGCAGAAAAATCACCTCCGTGGTCAGAAGAAGAATGCAAGAACTTTGAACATGCACTACAGATGTATGACAAAAACTTTCACCTCATACAGAAACACAAAGTGAGTCTTATTACATGATTTCTTGAACAGACATGGAAAGATGCATATAGATACATATAAAGCTGTGAAAGTTTCTCATTCCTTTTAATGACTTTTTTCTCCTCAGGTCACAACACGAACGGTAGCAGAATGTGTGGCATTTTATTATATGTGGAAGAAGTCAGAGCGCTTTGACTTCTTTGTGCAGCAGAATCGGTTTGGGAAGAAAAAATACAGCAGCTATCCTGGTGTAACGTAAGTGGCAGTGAAGATTTACCTTATCTGTTTGCATTCCTTTTGTGTTTTAGCTTATGTTTAATACAATGAGCACTTCATTTGGAAGAAACAAATCCACTTGCAATTAAACGTGTTTCTTTGTGTTCAGTGACCTGATGGACAGGCTGGTGGATGAGGCAGAGGGACTGGCAGTGGACAGTTCCTCCTCTGTGTGTTCAGGACCAGGTGGAGGAGGAAGGCTGGAGACTACTACAGACCAACAGCTCAGCCTCCTCAACTCCATCACTGCCAGTGACCTCACAGGTTAGTAATGGGACCAAGTTTTGCAACTATGGAAAAACTTAGGATAAAAATACTTGATAACATCATAGATAACTATTGCATTTATTTTTTTATCATTTGTCAATCAATGTTTTTTTCTGAGTCTCAGTTACTCATGTTAATTGAGTTTCCTGTCTCCTTGCAGCTTTGAGTAACAGTGTAGCCACAGTGTGCAGCCCCGCAGAGGTTAGTTGCCTCGACTCCTACAGCTTTCCTCCACTGGAAAGCCTCCATCGTGGGTCCTTAAACCATGACGAATCGCTTGGGTTCCCTTCCAACGGTGCAGACCCCGACTGCCTCAACATGCTCGACGCCGGCTTCTACCACTCTGACCTGGGCCAGCTAGGGGGAGTGTGTGTCAACAAGGACTGCGAGCGGCCCTCCAAGAGACTCAAGATGGCACTGCCTGACTCCTTTATCAATGATGTGTCTGTGGGTAACCTTGGAGTGGACTTCGAAGCACGAAGGACAACAACACACCACCACCGAATTACTGGCGCCAAAATGGCAGTGTCTGTCACAGACTTTGGGAGCTTGGCTGGCAGTGGCGAGCCCAATGGATTTCTGGGAGCACATGCACGGCACCACACACAGCACACTGCAGCACTTCAGTCAGAGTGATCTTCGTCTTCTTCCCTTGTTCTTCCCTTTTGAAATCCCTTATCCCACTTGTACATAAGACTGACCTCACTGGAGAATCTGATTTGTTTAAATTCTATTATATATATATATATATATATATACATATATATATATATATATGTGTGTGTGTGTATATGAATATACTTTTTTGTTTTCATTTTTTGTGTAATATGACATCAGTGATGTCTATCATATAGAACTAAAATCTTGATTTCTCTCAAGAGTTTATATAGCCATTTATTTTATTTTATGCGGTCTTGAGATGTGTAACGTCCATGTACAGTGGGGCCCAGAGGCTGCAGTAGGAGAGTTGTGTATCTTCCTCCCTTACATCTACACACAACATCTTCGGAGCTAACGTATGTTATCCTGCCATTCTTTTCAGCTGCCAAAACTGGCTTAGTTTTCTGCCGTTAGTGTTAGTATTTAGTTGCCTGTCTTTCGTAATTTGAAGTGGTACTTTTTCTTTTCTTTTTTTTTTAAATTAGTGTTTGGTTTACAGGTACTTTTCAGTAACCAGACTAGTGCAAATGGTTTTATTTGTCTTCAAATAAACCTGGCTAGATATTGTATGAAGAGCAACACTAGCATGGAGATTAGCTTGAAGTCCAGGAAGTGGTGGCTTCAGCTGCTGAAGCCTTCCAATTTGGTTCTTTTCTTTTAGTTTTCTCCTGTGGAAGCTTGTCTGTAGTTTGTCTGCTTGTTTACTTTTAAACTGTTCAAAGTGGCCAAACTGGAACATTTGAATGTTTGCAACAGTTCATTTTTATCGCATTTAAGCATACCCAAATTATAGTCCCTGATTCACATTTTTTCTATTACATTTTTAAACGGGTGATTAAGAATATGTTTGCAGAGTAACATGATGGGAGTCAACTTATTTTACTGACAGATCTGAAGTTTTTTTGTTTTGTTTTTAATCTTGCTTTTTTGTGCTATCAGGCAGACAAGCAAACCATAGCAGCAATATTGCAAAGATATTGGTTGGGTTAATAGCCATTTAATAGACATCAAGAGACACACTAAAGTATGTATTTATTGCATATACTTTTACCTTTTGTGAGATTTTGTTTAATCCTTTAAGCTTTAAGCTTTCACTCATGCTACACTTGGACAAGTTTAGCTCTATATGTTCTTTAGTTAATAGTTGTAGATGTTAGAATATGTTCCTAAATTAAGTAGCGCCATTTTCAGACCACTTAGCAAGCTAAGGTAAGCCAGCTAGCAGTATTATCTCTTTATTTAAAGCCACTCTGATTTTGTGTTCAACCTCACAGCCTAGCCTGTACTGAGTAGAGAATGCCTTGTATAATCTGGTCGACAATTTCTCGGAGTGTGGTAGCAGAAATGGAGCTGTTTCATCTTGACTTGAGTCCGTAATTGTGAACTGTAAAATGTTTAGCGGGTCATTGTCAGTTGATTGGATGCAGTAGTAGTGTTTACTTAATTTATCTATGCATTGTGCTATGAATAATTAGTTTGTTTCAGGGGTTCATCTTTGTCATGTCCATAGATCTTGTATTTCACCATTATGTATGTACAGACGGGATTCATGCCTCTAAATCATTAAGTTCGATCAAGTAATTCAGTTTCCAAGCCCAGCATCAGAGAAGATATTCACTTCTGCGTTTC
This sequence comes from Seriola lalandi dorsalis, assembly GCF_002814215.2. Classification (NCBI taxonomy): domain Eukaryota; kingdom Metazoa; phylum Chordata; class Actinopteri; order Carangiformes; family Carangidae; genus Seriola; species Seriola lalandi. The sequence goes on from NW_019525497.1 coordinate 1,792,049, forward strand.
ATGTAAATAATTAGCAAATAGCCTTTAAAAAGTCTATTAACTGACCTCTTACACTTGTGAATCTGTGTTGATACAAAGGTTTTAATTTGATTCCTTGTCAAAAAGGCAATAATTTGTAGATATGTACAGATATTTTGAGTTTCGCATTTTACCGGTTGACTTGGTGTTTGAATTTTCTTTTTTTCTCTTTGGAAAGTCATGATACCCACACACCAGGACACAGCTGAAACCACGCATGCCAGCTGTGTTCCTTTCTCAAGTGTACCACTGAAAACGGCTTTACCCTAAGACGTATTGATATTACTCAGTGTTGCAATTTTGCATTCGAAACTTGCAGCCATGTGTAAAAGACGATCATCTTTCTTTCCTCAAAAAAAAACTTTACATGTCGTCGTCTATTTGTCTTGATGGTAAAGGGATGGCTGCTGCTCTAAGTATGTGGAGAGCTCGTTTCTCTTTTAATGCAATGTGCATAATGCAGTAGGTCCTCCAAGCTCTTCTAGCTTTAGCAGTGCAGTGATATTTATTTCACCTGTGGTTTGTACAAAGACTCAGAAAAACTGTCAGAATGTAAAGGCCATTAAGTAGTAGAAGTAGGTTTTTCACCACCCTGTGAACTTTCAAAAATGTGATATTTTATTGATATCTCTGGTATGAGACTTGTGTGTGCAAGCAAGCACTAAACAAATTTATTTTATATTTTGTATTGTGTTTTGAAGTTTAAAAAGGAAAAAAAATTATAGCAGTTGTTTTGAAAAAGAAAACTCGACACCTTTGATGAAAACAAAAACACCTTTGTGAATAAAAACCTACAAAACCTAAAAATGTATATCCAGAAATATAGACAATCAAAAACTTCACTATGAGAAATGTTCAAGAAGCTATCTTTATTGTTTATAAGAATTGTACATAAGCATTGAGTTGTTTTTTTTTTTTTTCTTTTGTTAAACATTATTTTGTATTTTCTGTTGTACTTTAATACCTTGTGTACAGATCCAGAAATAAAGCTCTGGAAAAGGTTCAGAGATGATCGCATGTTTGTTATTTATCATTACACAGAAGAGTTAAGCTGATTCATATGGAAAGATTTGGTTTCAGTGTTGAGTTATATTGTGGTTATGCATTACTGACAGAAATGACTCATAATTATTCATACAATTTCACTGTGATTTCTAGTATTTAAATTGAATTGAAATCTTGTTGGAGAACTTCTCGCTTAGGCATCTCATCCATACTATAGCTTACAAGTTGAGCTTGACGGTACATCTGCTGTTGAAGGTCAAGAATAACCTGTCATGATTAACTTTTAAACGACAACATGAACAATAATATGAATTTACACTTCCGTGATAACTAGGCAAACTCCAGCTGCTGATGGAAGTGTCTGATATCGCCAAAAGCTCCAGAACAAGCAAGTAAGTGAACCTTAAGCTGACATTTTTTATTTTGTCATGTTTGACTAATTCAGGGTTTTTTGATAAAAAGCGCAATAAAAATCTTAAATTGCCAAAAACATTAAATGTGGAAAAAGAAACTGTATTTTCTGTATATGTAATTTGAAAATCACAGGATGGTAAAAATGTCTGCCTTTGAGTGCTAACAACTGGTTTTTCATTACCTTTTCAGTACCTTGGTACCTTGTTACCTTCTCAGAGGAATTGGCAAAGTCAGAAAGTCTTCAGCCAGAGTCACTTCTACACCACTGTCCTGTAGCGCTTCTTCAGCCTGTCTCTTGAGCTCTGAGACATTGTCCTCGTCTCCTTCCGTCCACAGGGAGCTGGGTTTGTACCTCTGACTGAAGTGGTACAGCACCAATTTCCGCACACAGCAAGCCCGAGCCACCGCTGCTGCCATATCAGGTGTACTGTGTCCGTGGTCCACTGCTTTCTCCCGGTGCTCGTTCCCCAGAGTCGCCTCATGAACCAGAATGTCCGCTCCGTTGCACAAACTCAGTGGTCCTTCTCCCAGAACTGAGCTACAGTCCCCTAAAATGCAGACTTTCCTCCCTGGAATGGTTTCTTCCAGGACCTCACTAGGGAGAACAACACGCCCGCTCTCCAAAGTTACGGACTCTCCAGCTTTGAGACGGCCATAGAGAGGCCCCGGTTTCAGCCCTGAGGGATACAAAATGAGACCAGTCACATTAATCCACATGTACCATTTGGAGGACACTTTTCTTATGTAGTATGTGAAATTTAGACTCCTGAAACACAAGACCTTCAAATTATTTTACAACAGAATTAGAATGAAGTCAGTTAAATAAAACTATGCAGTTCTCAACTGATAAAACTACTATACAATGCCAAACATATACACAATTTATATTTTTCATTCGTATGTTAAAATCTTTTCTCCCACATTACCTGCTTGGAAACTATATTGATGGTTTTTAAAAAAAATCAAAATTACAACTATGGATATAATGTCCATAAATATATATATATATATATATATATATATAATGAACCATTTCTGATCTGCGCCTCATATACTGTAAAATGTTTTTTTTGTAAATCCCACATAAATTCACCGGACTGGTGATTCTGAACTCAACCTCAAACCACCTCCAATATGTAACTGGTACTGAACAGCTGTGAATTTGTCCTTTTTTGTCTTTTTATACAAATATTCCAATAGAAAAAAAAAATTATTTTTACCCAGTTCCTTCAGTAGTTCAGTTTTCAGTCTTCCGGGACGATCATGCTCCTGAATACAAAAACCAAAGGAAGGGATGCGGTGGAACAACCTGAAGGCTTTGACCACAAACTTCTTGTCTTCAAAGAGGACGTAACAGTCACTGGAGACATCCAGGGAGATTGTCCTGCCTGGTCTCTCCTGTGGGTGTGGAGGACCACACTCTGCTGTCATCTGAAGAGAGAAAACTCCCATCAGTAAACACAACACAAAACAACACAAAATAGGTAAGAAAATCTCCTTTGGGCTTACAACAAATGTTTCATAACCAGTCAGAATTATTAACAAATCAAATTAACTGAAACAGAATCCCGGCTTGTTTGAGCTGTGTTGGGTGTGGTGTTTTGGGCTTAAACAAAAGCTGAGTAAAAAGTTACTTGTTTTGGAGGGGAGTTATAAAGAAAGGCAGTTATAAAGTATTTAGAATCATTAACAATAATCAGAATGACATATTCCAGAAGAGGCTGCTACTAGTCAATATATCACAAAACAACAGACTGGCCCAGTGCCTTTATGGTGTTTTGCACTATAAAGAGAGGTGAAGTATGTTTTTTCACAACACACAACCAGTCACATACCTCCAGACTGAGCTGTCCCTCTTCCGGACTCTGTTCAGGGGTGGGCTCCAGCTCATGTACTACAGCAACATGCACAGTATAGGTCAGATCAGAGCAGAGAATGTAAAAAAGTAAAAGTTAAAGTTAAATGGTGGTAATACTGGGTAACAATATAGCAAATAAAGAAGGCTAAATTGTCTTACTACTAAACCAGAGGGTGTCTACTTTTCAGGGTATATAGCTATTGTATATTTTTTAATTAAATATATACTGTATATTTTGGACCTGCCTGCATAAGGGAAGAGCAGCTGAGACCCTGTGAGGCCAAGTGTAACCCTGAGAAAGTGCCGGAGCCCCCGAGGCCCATAGATGTCCACACAGTTGAGGTTCTGCTGTGGGTCAGGGTTGGTGTTGAGACTCACAGTGCAAAGGAGACCAGGCAGACCAAACAGGTGATCTCCATGCAAGTGGGATATGAAAACCTTGGTGATTCGACCTGGGTAGAAAACATGACATATTATTACATCCTACAGGTGTTATCATAGGAATGTTGAGAGCGCAAGGGAAAATTTGTCTGACTTGATTATGCCTGAATAAAGTTAAATAAACTAAAGTGGTAAAATACATACTAATGTAAAATACAACAAATAAAGAAGGCCAAAATGCCTTACACTTATCTGATCAGACATATATTGTTTGCCAATGATATAATAATATGTCATAATGTTAAAAATTCACATGAAATCAAAAAAGTTCAGGGTCAAGAAATCATAGCAAAAGCAATTTAAATTTACAGAATACTTACAAAAGTTACAAATACTCTGATTACTCTATTTACCTTGTTCATGTGTTTGAACTTATATAAAACAAATTCTGAAATTATCCTAAAATTAAGTGGATATTGTAGAGGCAATAACAGAAGCTTGAAGAGTTCATTCACGTTTATTTAAAGTGGTTTATAGATGTTTTCAAGTACTTTAAAGACTTTATTTTAAAAATGTTTAAATGTGGCAGGCTGCACGAGAAGCTACATTGAGTGACTCACCGGCTCTGAGCGGGCTCCTCATCAGCTGCGTTTGGGTTCCCTCTCCGCAGTCAAACAGCCAGCAGTCCCCCTCCGTCCGCAGCACCAGAGCCGAGGCACCGCGGTGAGGAGACGGGTAGGCCGAGCCGGTCCCGAGGAAAGTCATATCCATGGTCATCCTCCCCAAAGTTACAGGAAAACTGGTGGAAAGTTCCTACAACTGACAATCACTCTGAAGCATCATGCCACGCTCGATGTAAACAGTCACGCTCTAATGACGTAAAAAGAGCGACGGTGAGGCGTTCAATTCAAGTTTGTTTTCTCGTAAATTTCTATACTAAAACACATCTACAGTACATTGCAGTTGCAATTTGATTTGGATATATAATTTTAATAAGAATGTATAGTATAGAATGTAGAGTATAGTAAGTCATAAAATCGTTATGGTATAGTAAAGCATAAAAATGTCATAGTATAGTGAGGAATAAAAAATAAAGGTATAGGAAGGCGCAAAAACATCACAGTATAGTAAGGCATAAAAAATCATAAAAACGTCATAGTATAGTAAGAAACAAAAATGTAGAAAAAGTCATGGTCTAATAAGGCATAATAAGTCATAAAAACGTCATAGTATAGGAAGGCATAAAAAGGTCAAAAAACATCACAGTATAGTCAGGCATAAAAAGTCATAAAAACATCATAGTATAGTAAGGCATAAAAAGTCATAAAAATAACATAGTATAGTAAGGCATAAAAAGTCATAAAAACAACATAGTGTAGAAGGCATAAAAAGTCATAAAAACGTCAGAGTATTGTGATGGACCTTATGACTCTATTTTGTTTTGGCCTGTTCCTGTTTCCTGTGTTTTTTTCAGGTACTTCCTGATTACCTGACTGACAACACCAGAATGGAGCATATTTAAACTGGGATTTTCAAGATGGCCTCTCTCTCTCAGCCCTTCTGGCCAACATGATTTTGTTTGTCGTATATTGTGATACGTTAAGGCCTCAGTTCTTGTTCAAGTAGATAAGTTGGGTTTCATTTTCCGGATTCCTTTTCATAGACTAAACTACTGACTTCACGTTTTCTAGTTTGGTTAGGTTAAATTGATAAAATTGATACATTTTAATTTTATTGAATTCTTTAAATGGTTACTGTGTGGACCTCCATTCTTGGTTATACTCCTAAATGAGCCGGGCTTGACAGTATAATGAGGAATAAAATGTCATAAAAATGACTGGGGTCTTCTCATCCCTCCTGGAAGGCATAAAAAGTGATAAAAGCGTGATAGTATAGTAAAGCATGAAAAGTCATGAAAACGTCATAGTATTTTAAGGCATAAAAAGTCATAAAACCTCATAGTATAGTAAGACATTAAAATGTCAAAAAACATCATGTAAAGTAAGGCTTAAAATGTCATAAAAGCGTCATAGTATGGTAAGGCATGAAAAATGATAAAAACATCATAGTATAGTAAGGAAAAGAAAGTCATAAAAACTCATAGTATAGTAAGGCATTAAAATGTCAAATAACGTCATAGTATAGTAAGGCATAAAAAGTAATAAAAACGTCATAGTACAGCAAGGCATAAAAAGTCATAAAACGTCACAGTATATTAAGGCATAAAAAGTCATAAAAACGTCATAGTATACTATGGCATAAAAAGTCATAAAAATGTCATAGTATAGTAAGGTATTAAAATGTCAAATAATGTCATAGTATAGTAAGGCATTAAATGTCATAAAAACATGATAGTATAATAATGCATAAAAAATTATAAAAATGGCATATTATAATAATGCAAAAAAAAGACATTGTATAGTAAGGCATAGAATGTCATAAAAAATTTCATAGTATAGTAAGGCATGAAAAGTCACGAAAACGTAATAGTTTAATAAAGCATAAAAAGTCATGAAACATTGTGGTATACTAAGGCATTTAAATTCACAAAAACATCATAGTATGGTAAGGTATAAAAAGTCATAAAAAAATCATAGTACAGTAAGGCATGAAATATAAAAATGTCATAGTATAGTAAGGCATGAGAAGTCATAAAAACGTCATAGTATCATAAGGCATGAAACTGTCAAAAAAATGTATCAGTATATTGAGACATAAAAAAATTATTGTACATCAGCCATAAAAAGTCATGAAAACATCAAGTATTTTAAGGCATAAAAACGTCAAAAAATGTCACGGTATAGTGAGGCAGAAAAGCGTCGTAGGCCATAAATAGTCATAAAAATGTGATAGTATTGTGATGGCCCTGGAGCATATGACCATACTTTGTTTTGGCCTGTTCCTGTTTTATGTGTGTTTTTTCAGGTACTTCCTGTCTGACTTTACCTGAATGGAGCCTATTTAAGCTGGGATATTCAAGATGGCCTCTCTCTCGCAGCCCTCCTGGAACGCTGGCGCCGTTCAGGTGGCCAATGTGATTTTGTTTGTTGTATGTTGTGTTTCAGGCCTGTGTTCTTCTACATGTAGTTTAAGTTGGCTTTCATTTTCCTAGCACCCAACACCTACACTACACTACTGACTTAACGTTTTCTAGGTTGGTTGGGTTAAGTGAGTTATCCTCAATAAATTTGGTTTCTTTAAAGGGTTACTGTCTGGACCTCCATTCTTGGTTTTGTTCCTAAATAAGCTGGGCTTAACCGTATGATAACACGTAAAATATATTAAAATATCAAAGTATAATCAGACATAAATAGTGAAAAAAACGTTATGGTATACTAGGACATAAGTAGTCATGAAAACGTCATATTATGCTTAGGCATGCAAAAGTAAAAAGGTCATGGTATAGGACATAAAAAGTACAAAAAAAAAATCATTACGTAGTAAGGCATTTACATGTCATAATATAGTAAAGCATAAAAACGACATAGTATAGTAAGGCATAAAAAGTCTTAAAAACGACATAGTATAGTATGGCATGAAAAGTCATAAAAACGTCATAGTGTATACCAAAGCATAAAGAGTCATAGTATGGTAAGTCATAAAAAGTCATAGAAACGACATAGTATAGTATGGCAAAAAAAGTCATGAAAACGACATAGTATGGTACGGCATAAAAAGTCATAGTATAGTATGGCATAAAAAGTCATAAAAACGACATAGTATAGTATGGCAAAAAAGTCATAAAAACGGCATAGTATAGCATGGCATAAAAAGTCATAAAAACGACATAGTATAGTATGGCACAAAAAGTCATAAAAATGTCAGAGTATAGTAAGGCATAAAAAGTCATAGTATAGTATACCATAAAAAGTCATAAAAACGACATAGTATAGTATGGCACAAAAAGTCATAAAAACGACATAGTATAGTATGGCATAAAAAGTCATAAAAACGTCATAGTATAGTAAGGCATAAAAAGTCATGGTATGGTAAGTCATAAAAAGTCATAAAAATATCACAGTATACTAAGGCATAAAAAGTCATAGTATGGTAAGTCATAAAAAGTCATAAAAACGACATAGTATAGTATGGCATAAAAAGTCATAAAAACGTCATAGTATGGTAAGGCATAAAAAGTCATACTATGGCAAGGCATAAAAAGTCATAGTATAGTATAGCATAAAAAGTCATAAAAACGACATAGTATAGTATGGCACAAAAAGTCATAAAAATGTCATAGTATAGTAAGGCATAAAAAGTCATAGTATAGTATACCATAAAAAGTCATAAAAACGTCATAGTATACCAAGGCATAAAAAGTCATGGTATGGTAAGTCATAAAAAGTCATAAAAACGACATAGTATAGTATGGCAAAAAAGTCATAAAAACGGCATAGTATAGATTGGCATAAAAAGTCATAAAAACGTCATGGTATAGTATGGCACAAAAAGTCATAAAAATGTTATAGTATAGTAAGGCATAAAAAGTCATAAAAACGACATAGTATAGTATGGCATAAAAAGTCATAAAAATGTCATAGTATAGTAAGGCATAAAAGGTCATAGTATAGTATAGCATAAAAAGTCATAAAAACGTAATACTATATTATGGCATAAAAAGTCATAAAAAAGTCATAGTATAGTATGGCAAAAAAGTCATAAAAAAGTCATAGTATAGTATGGCATAAAAAGTCATAAAAACATCATAGTATATTATGGCATGAAAAGTCATAAAAACGTCATGGTATGGTAAGTCATAAAAAGTCATAAAAACGTCATAGTATACCAAGGCATAAAACATCATGGTATGGTACGTCATAAAAAGTCATAAAAACGACATAGTATAGCATGGCATAAAAAGTCATAAAAACGAAATAGTATAGCATGGCATAAAAAGTCATAAAAACGACATAGTATAGTATGGCATAAAAAGTCATAAAAACATCATAGTATATTATGGCATAAAAAGTCATAAAAAGGACATAGTATAGTATGGCACAAAAAGTCATAAAAATGTCATAGTATAGTAAGGCATAAAAAGTCATAGTATAGTATAGCATAAAAATTCATAAAAACGACATAGTATAGTATGGCACAAAAAGTCATAAAAACGAAATAGTATAGCAAGGCATAAAAAGTCATAAAAACGACATAGTATAGTATGGCAAAAAAGTCATAAAAATGTCATAGTATAGTAAGGCATAAAAAGTCATAGTATAGTATAGCATAAAAAGTCATAAAAACGACATAGTAT